>NC_079225.1:46419051-46616816 GCF_029633865.1 Lampris incognitus
CAACTGACAGACGTGTCGGCAGAAAAGTTTTAGCTGTTAATTCTGCTGACACAGATGAGGTAGGGCCCCGCTTCTAAAACACACACACACACACACACACACACACACACTACTGTACAAGTTGTGATGTGATAGGCAAATGGAAAGAGTCGACTGTGTGTGTGTCAGAGAGACAGACAGACAGACAGACAGACAGACAGACAGACAGACAGACAGACAGACAGAGCGAATTCTGTCTCTGTCTGTCTCTCCTCTGTCTCCCCTTTGAGGCACACGCCTTGTGGCGTGTGTGTGTGTGTGCGTGCATGGGTGTGTATGTGTGTGGGGGGGTCTGTGGGGGTGGGTTATGGTATATCATGGCTATCTTCCAGCGGGTCACCATGCAGACCACCTGAGAGTTGTGTTTGTACCGGTGAGTCGAGCCTGTTCCCCCTGCCGGACAGGATTTCTCCCAACTCTTCCTGATTACTTCAGCTCTGAGTTTTCCTCCTGAACACGTGTCCCCTGGTATCTTCATCACTTTCCCTGACGTGTTTCCTGGGTCTTCATCACTTTCCCTGATGCGTTTCCTGGGTCTTCATCACTTTCCCTGGGTCTTCGTCACTTTCCCTGACACGTTTCCTGGGTCTTCACCACTTTCCCTGATGCTTTTCCTGGGTCTTCATCACTTTCCCTGATGCTTTTCCTGGGTCTTCATCACTTTCCCTGACACTTTTCCTGGGTCTTCATCACTTTTCCTGATGCTTTTCCTGGGTCTTCATCACTTTCCCTGAGGCTTTTCCTGGGTCTTCATCACTTTCCCTGATGCTTTTCCTGGGTCTTCATCACTTTCCCTGACACGTTTCCTGGGTCTTCACCACTTTCCCTGATGCTTTTCCTGGGTCTTCATCACTTTCCCTGATGCTTTTCCTGGGTCTTCATCACTTTCCCTGACACTTTTCCTGGGTCTTCATCACTTTTCCTGATGCTTTTCCTGGGTCTTCATCACTTTCCCTGAGGCTTTTCCTGGGTCTTCATCACTTTCCCTGATGCTTTTCCTGGGTCTTCATCACTTTCCCTGACACTTTTCCTGGGTCTTCATCACTTTTCCTGATGCTTTTCCTGGGTCTTCATCACTTTCCCTGAGGCTTTTCCTGGGTCTTCATCACTTTCCCTGATGCTTTTCCTGGGTCTTCATCACTTTCCCTGATGCTTTTCCTGGGTCTTCATCACTTTCCCTGAGGCTTTTCTTGGGTCTTCATCACTAGAGATGGAAGTATTGATCTGGATTACTGAACTGGTGACTCCTTGACAGTCCGGGTCTTCAGAACTGGAGAGGTGTTGAACAGTGACCTACTGTGGTGTGGTTCCCTCCAGTCTGAGATGGAGGACGTAATTACACCAACTCTTAACTGAAACCTCTTTTTACCAAACTTTTAAACTTCCTAAGCTGAATTTATAGCAATCTGAATTTGCAGGAATCGGACCCTCGACCCTGCGTTAAACCACCCCCGCTGCCTGTGTTTCGAACCGCAGACTTGATCTGACCTCATGTTCTCTAGGAGGTTGCAGTTGGATGTGGAGAGCAACAGACGTGCGTCAGTGAACGGCACTGACCACACATGGTGGCTGAAAAGCCTTTCCTGTGCAGAAGATTCAAAAAAATGCAGAAATCCTGCAAGAAAATCCTGAGAACCCTCTTCTGTTAACCCCCTCTTCTGTTAACCCCCTCCTCTCTTAACCACCTCTTCTGTTAACCCCGTCTTCTGTTAACCCCCTCTTCTGTTAACTCCCTCTTCTGTTAACCCCCTCTTCTGTTAACTACCATGTTCCCCTGCCCCCCCTCTGGGTGGGTGTGTGTGTGTGTGTGTGTGTGTGTGTGTGTGTGTGTGTGTGTGTGTGTGTGCTGGGTGACCTATGGAGAATGGTGCATTAGGACGTGGTGTGGCAGAGCCATCAGTCATTCTGCTTAGACTCCGCCCCTAGGAGCTCAGCCAATCACAGCCCCTCTGCTTTAAGACTGAGAGGATGTTCCTCCGAAACACACCACAACCTGCTCTGTGTGTGTGTGTGTGTGTGTGTGTGTGTGTGTGTGTGTGTACAGCCTCGGTGTGTACCTGGCAGTAATTCATCATGGAAGTTGTGTGAACATGAAACATGGTCGGCGTGGCCGAACTCTTCTGCTCCCGTGACTTGAATACTAACAAGCTCGTGTGTGTTTGTGTGTGTCTCTCTTTTAATGTGCCTGGTACGTTTCTGTGTGTGAGTGTGTCTGTCTCTCCTCCAGTCTGTCTTCCTGTCCATCTGTCTGTCTCTCTGTCTGCCTGTCTGGCTGCCTGTCTGCCTGTGTGTTTTGACCTGTCTGTGTGTTTGTCTGTCTGTCTGTCTATCTGTGTGTCTGTCTGTCTGTCTGTGTGCATGTGTGTGTTTGTGTCTTTCCATCTGTCTCTTCGTGTCCGTCTGTCTTTCTGTCTGCCTGTCTGCTTGTCTGTCTGTCTGCGTCTGTCTGTCTGTCTGTGTGTATGTGTATGTCTGACTGTGTGTTACTGTCGATGTGTTGGTGTGTGTGTGTGTGTCTGGATCCGTCTGTGTGTGTGTGTGTGTGTGTGTAGCTGGAGTTGGAGCGGCAGCTGGAGGGGGAGCGGGAGGTGGAGGTGGCCCGGCAGGCGGTTCTGGAGCAGGAGAGGAGGGACAGGGAGTTGGCCATGAGGATCGCCCAGAGCGAGGCCGAGCTCATCCCAGAGGAGGTGCAGGGCGACGCCGGCCTGCGCAGGTAAAGCCCCCCCCCCACACACACACACAGAAGCCTCCGTCTCAAAGCCTTCGCTTGTTTTTTTACTTCCGTTTCGGCCCCTCAGGAGTCAAATAAACAGAAGGTGGTAGTCATGGTGCGTCTGTAACGGCGTCTGTACCCAGACGTGTTGGACATAATCACACATCAAGTTTAGGGGGCGTCCGGGTAGCGTAGCGGTCTATTCCGTTGCCTACCAACAGGGGGCTCTCCGGTTCGAATCCCCGTGTTACCTCCGGCTTGGTCGGGCGTCCCTACAGACACGGTTGGCCGTGTCTGTGGGTGGGAAGCCGGATGTGGGTAAGAGTGGGGTAATTGGCTAATTACAATTGGGGGAGAAAAAAAATCAAGTTTAGACTATTTCTGTGCACTGGAGGGCGCTAGTGTGTTTCTAGGACAGAGCGATGACTTCACGAAGGAAATGATGAGACCAACACATCATAAATACTGACACGACGCACACGATGACGCGCAAGTTACGAGCGGCCATTTTGACGGCTCATGGTCGTTTTAGGTAGATCTTAACCGTTTTTGTGCAATTGATCTAAAACTCATTTTAATGCAAATATATGTAGTTTTAGGAGCATTCAGGGTGCGGCAGGTCTGAATCACAGAGTTATTAAACTGAAAATCCAGAACGGTCAAAACGACGGCCCTGATCGTTCTAGCGTTAATATTGTTATTATTGTTGTTGTTGTTTAGTGTTATCGTGAGGCTACCAGCGGGTATTTTAGTATTATTATTGTTAGGGAGGAACACAGGGTGACGTACAAGAGGGGAGGAAAGTGCACACAGGTGGACTATATCTTATGTAGAAGGCGCGATCTAAAAGGGATTGGAGACTGCAAGGTGGTGACAGGGGAGAACGTAGCTAGGCAGCATCGGATGGTGGTCTGTAGGATGACTTTAGAGACCAAGAAGAGTAACAGAATGAAGACACAGCCGAAGATCAAATGGTGGAAGTTGAAGAAGGAAGACTGTTGTGTGGAGTTCAGGCAGGAGGTAAGACAGGCACTGGGTGGTAGTGAAGAGTTGCCAGATGGCTGGACAACCACTGCAGAAATAGTGAGGGAGACAGCTAGGAAGGTATTTGGTGTGTCATCAGGACAGAGGAAGGAAGACAAGGAGACTTGGTGGTGGAATGAGGAAGTACAGCAAAGTATACAGAGGAAGAGGTTGGTAAAGAAGAAGTGGGATAGTCAGAGAGATGAAGAAAGTAGACAGGAGTACAAGGAGATGCAGCGTAAAGCGAAGAGAGAGGTGGCAAAGGCAAAGGAAAGGGTGTATGGTGAGTTGTATGACAGGTTAGACACTAAGGAAGGAGAAAAGGACTTGTACCGATTGGCTTGACAGAGGGACCAAGCTGCAAAGGATGTGCAGCAAGTTAGGGCGATCAAGGATAGAGATGGAAATGTGCTGACAAGCGAGGAGAGTGTGCTAAGAAGGTGGAAGGAGTACTTTGAGGGGCTGATGAATGAAGAAAATGAGAGAGAGAGAGAGAAGGTTGGATGATTTAGTAGATTAGCAAGGAGGAAGCGAGGGCAGCTATGAAGAGGATGAAGAGTGGAAAGGCAGTTGGTCCTGATAACATACCTGTGGAGGCATGGAGATGTTTAGGAGAGATGGCAGTGGGGTTTTTAACTAGATTGTTTAACACAATCCTGGAAAGTGAGAGGATGCCTGAGGAGTGGAGAAGAAGCATACTGGTACTGATTTTCAAGAACAAGGGCGATGTGCAGAACTGTAGCAACTACAGAGGTATAAAGTTGATCAGCCACAGCATGAAGACATGGGAAAGAGTAATAGAAGCTAGGTTAAGAGGAGGAGAGGTGATGATCAGCAGCAGCAGTATGGTTTCATGTCATGAAAGAGCACCACAGATGTGATGTTTGCTTTGAGAATGTTGATGGAGAAGTATAGAGAAGGCCAGAAGGAGTTACATTGTGTCTTTGTAGATTTAGAGGAAGCATACGACAGGGTGCCAAGAGAGGAGGTGTGGTATTGTATGAGGAAGTCAGGAGTTGCAGAGAAGTATGTAGGAGTGGTGCAGGATATGTATGAGGGCAGTGTGACAGTGGTGAGGTGTGCAGTTGGAATGACAGATGGGTTCAAGGTGGAGGTGGGATTACATCAAGGATCGGCTCTGAGCCCTTTCCTGTTTGCAATGGTGATGGACACGTTGACAGACAAGATCAGGCAGGAGTCTCCATGGACGATGATGTTCGCGGATGACATTATGATCTGTAGCAAGAGAGAAGAGGCATGAAAGTCAGTAGGAGCAAGACGGAATACCTATGCGTGAATGAGAGGGAGGACAGTGGAATGGTGAGGATGCAAGGAGTGGAGGTGACAAAGGCATATGACTTTAAATACTTCAACTGTCCAAAGTAATGGGGAGTGCAGTAGAGAGGTGAAGAAGAGAGTGCAGGCAGGGTGGAGTGGGTGGAGAAGAGTGTCAGGAGTGATGTGTGACAGAAGGGTACCAGCAAGAGTTAAAGGGAAGGTTTACAAGATGGTTGTGAGACCAGCTATGTTGTATGGTTTGGAGACAGTGGCACTGATGAAAAGACAGGAGGAGGAGCTGGAGGTGGTAGAGATGAAGATGATAAGATTTTCATTGGGAATGATGAAGAAGGACAGGATTAGGAACGATTATATTAGAGGGACAGCTCAGGTTGGACGGTTTGGAGACAAAGCAAGAGAGACAAGATTGAGATGGTGTGGCCATGTGTGGAGAAGAGATGCTGGGTATACTGGGAGAAGGATGCTGAATATGGAGCTGCCAGGGAAGAGGAGAAGAGGAAGGCCAAAGAGGAGGTTTATGGATGTGGTGAGGGAGGACATGCAGGGGGCTGGTGTGACAGAGGAAGATGCAGAAGACAGGAAGAGATGGAAACGGATGATCCGCTGTGGCGCCCCCTAATGGGAGCAGCCGAAAGTAGTAGTAGTAGTTGTTGTTTAGTGTTATCATGAGGCTACCAGCGGGTATTTTAGTATTATTGTTGTTGTTGTTGTTTAGTGTTATCGTGAGGCTACCAGCGGGCATTTTAGGATGAGCAACCTCTGAGACTCGTAGGTAGATCCTGGCGTTCCTTCCTACAGAAGTCGAGGTGAACTGGACACTGATCAAACTGGTTCAGAGCGTTTTTGTTCTGTGCTGTGCCAACGCCGGAACACATCAGTCCACCTTCCCATCATGCTCATTTCACAGCAGAGACCGGTACGGCTAGCATGAGGCATGCTGGGAAAGCAGCCAAACATATTTATGTGCTGGCCTGTTTTCAAAGTGTGTTGGCAGAACAAAACACAAATTAATGTTCCAACAGAAACCCAAAAGAGTCGATACTGACCCGGACCAAGAGAGAGGTCTGCTACACAGAACAGGAGGCAGCTAATGGGAAATACCTCATGCTGGACCTCAGCAAGGAGAAGGAAAAACAAAATCACACTTTATAATGAGTCTCTGTAAATACTGATTAATAAATCAGGAATCAGGAACAATTTATTGTCATTTCAGTCATGTACTTGGGTACACAAAAAACGAAGTTTTGTTTCTCCCAGCCCACAGCAGTGCAACACAAAAGATAAAAACACATATCCAGAAACCTCCAAAAACAGAGAACAAAGCAAAAAAACCAAAAAAAAGCCAAGAACAGCCAACAACACAGTCTTCCCAGTGCAACACAGTCCAAAAATTCCACTGTCCAGAGAACGAACATCAGCCAGGATGACTGTCGCAACTGCCGGGGCTAGCAGTTAGCTTAGCCTGCCCTGCTTCCGTGTCCTGTCAGACCGCCCTCAGTGTTATCGGAACTGCCAGTCTGCATGGGCTAACAGTTAGCTTAGCCTGCCGTGCTTCCACATCCTGTCAGACCGCCCTCTGTGTTTCTTCTTCGGGCACAGCTCCAGGCAGGGCCATGATCTCTGGGCCCACAGGACACAGCAGACCAGCTCTCCCAGCTGATCCAGCACCAGCTCTCCCAGCTGATCCAGCACCAGCTCTCCCAGCCATTAAACAAAAAAAATGGATGATCAATCTAAAAACTTCACATGATGAAGTAGATAGTTGGTACTGAATTAGGCCGCTGCAAACGTGAGTTTGTGCCGCCATCTTCCCACAGCGGAAGCGGTGAGGTATGCCTTGAATGAGTACTGATTAATATGAGTAACAGGACACATATGTACATCAGCAAACACATTATAATTATATGGTAATTGTTAATGATGATATCTGGAGAAAAACACAAGAGAATGTAAAAACAAAGTGAGATTAGAGTTTAAAGCTGGTATTTGTGAAGCTGAAGGTTTAGTTTAGTCCTAAAGTCCTACATGGTCCAGGTCAGCACCAGTCTGCTGCTGTAGACAGTCTGGTCTGCTGCGTGTTATGAGGAAGAGGTTCACTTTAGATTAACAAAGGAAGAGGATACCAGATACAACATAAAAGGTTATGGACATGTTTAAGTGGTGGATAGTAAGAGTTTATAAGTACTCAGTACTTCATCACTGTGTACTACAGCTGTTCATTATGAAGTGTGACCAGGTTTGATGTGAGATGTGTTTCTGTGGGTAAAGGTCTTGTCATCAGGACTTTATTAGAAGAAAACTTTGAAATGTCTCTTGTAAATACATGCAGGACGTTATGGAGAGGTTGAAGGACACATGACCTGTCTCTGGTTCTGATCAGGAAGTCAACAAACTTCTTTACTTCTTTTGTTTTTGTGAGGGAAGTTATTTCTGCACCTACAGCTGTGTATAACCCTCTACCTCTCTCTCTCTCTTCTCTTCTCTCTCTCTCTCTCCCTCTCTCACACTGTCTCTCTCTGTCTGTCTGTCTGTCTCTCTCTCTCCTCCCAGTAATGGCACATCGGGCATCCCGTCTTCTCCCGAGAGAGCAGTGTAAGACCCCAGTGATTTAACCCCTTTATCCCAGTCCTACCCCCCATTAGAACCCCCCCCACACACACACACACACTCACTTCCTCCACCCACAGCATGCTGTAGCATTCTGCCAGCTGAGCACCCACACGTTTCTATCGACACAGCCTCACCCCAACTAACCTCTTTAATATCCGTCAGGCAGTCAGTCAGTTAGCTGATGTTGTGAAGTGTATGTCAGACATGCAGAGCTGGTACATTTACATGAGAGCAAAGTCAAAGAAAAATGAGGAAATGTACAGAAATGATCAGTTTTACCAATATCTAGAATAAGATTGCACGTGTGTGTGTGTGTGTGTGTGTGTGTGTGTGTGTGTGTGTGTGTGTGTGTGTGTGTGTGTGTGGATGGATGGCTAGTCTAGCAGATTATTGAGATTGGTCAAATTCAGCCTGATTTTTTTTTTCATTATAGTTGCACAAATGTGATTGTTTTCCACATCGGACATGCGATCTGTCCGTTGATCCAAGTCTGGATGAGGAATCACTTCCTGCGTTAATTCACATCGCGGGGGGAAAGGAATCACCTTTCCTGTCTGTGATTGGTTAACTTTATTGTCCATCTTATAACGGTATAAACCTTTTATTTGCAGCGCTGGTGGAACTCCATTTGTGAAGAACTTGACCATGTAGGTTCCTTCTGATTTATCACTGTTACCACACACCTCCGGCACAAACACAGCCTCCGCCTGCTGTCACTCCCATCTCTTATCCCTGTTTTTATTCTTTCTGTGCTAATAACTTGCATATCTTTGCTAATAGCTAGCATATCTGTGCTAATAGTTTGCATATCTGTGCTAATAGTTTGCATATCTGTGCTAATAGCTAGCATATCTGTGCTAATAGCTTGTATATCTGTGCTAATAGCTTGCATGTCTGTGCTAATAGCTGGCATATCTAGATAGCCTGTAGCTGGTGGTCGGTCATTTAATTCACCAAGACAAGACAAGACTCGACTCGTGTTTACCGAGTGAACACAAACACTACATAGGCAAAGTGTAAGGTCACCTCACTCACACTTCAGCAGCACACCAGCCGCTGATGCCGGCTCTGTATTCCCAGCATGCCGTTTGGTTTTGAAGCACCACTCCAGAGATCTCAGCCCGCATCGCCTCACATACCTCTGTTCACCACTCCAACTCACACACACACACACACACACACACACACACAGACCGAGCTGGAAAGCTGAGGTTAATGCTCACAGTGAGTCGTGGGTCACATGTGGACTGACACGTGCTCTCGGTTCTCAGTGAACTGGGACGGTGTTATGGCGGTTACAATGCAGATTGGTTTCATTACACAATCCTCTCTCTCGGGTTTCTCTTCTGGTGGTTTATTTTTTTTCTCCTGCTCGTTTGCTCTTTTTCATTTTGGGACTGTTATTAATGTACCTACAGTCCTGTTTAGAGTGGTTAAAAATGACGACCTGATTCCTCCAAGCCTCTCCAACCAAGATGGAGGCAGTTTAATTTCATTATTGGCCTTTTTTAGTTTTTTTTGTTGTAGTTTTGTAGTAAAATGCTGATGGGGTGAAAGCAGTGTGATGGGTTTAACCATTCAGGGCTTCACTAAATCACATCTATAATGTCACATGACCAGACCACAACCACAGACACCATCTTAACAACACATTTTCCATTTACATCCACCTGAAAGACAGATTGAGCCAGAGTAAGGGGTGGAAAGAAGGAGAGCGAGCGAGTGAGAGAAAGAGATATAGACAGAGATGGATGATAGATGTGTAGCCCAGTGCTTAATTGAGCTACTGTATGAAGCTACAATAACTAAGATCAATAAATAAGTTACAGTAAACAGTGACCAATGAAAACAAAGAAAAGGGATGAATGACATATTCATCCAGATAGAGGAAAAGATTAGCAATGGGCAGCAACCATACTGTAAACACTTGAAATAAACAAGGCCCATGAGCGACCTGGCATTAGGGCTTACTGTATAACTGATACACTCAACTTGTAACCATTGTAAATAGCAGTGTATATAACCATGAAGAGAATATAGCTTATTTATCAGATGAACTGTAACTTATTTATTTATCTTATTTATTGTAGCTTCATACAGTAGCTCAATTAAGCACTGGGCTACAGATGGATAGTTGGAAAAGCAGACAGAGGTTAGGATGTATAGGTAGCAAGAGAGATGAGTATATATAATGAGAAATACGGGTCCCCGCCTGCCACCCAGTGACTGCTGGGATAGGCTCCAGCATCCTCGCGACCCTGAGTAGGATAAGTGGTTTGGATGGTGGATGGATGGATGGGTATAGATAGATTTTATTGAGAATGATGGATAGATATACACTCTAGATGGATGGATGGGTGGATGTGATAGATAGATAGATAGATAGACAGATAGATAGATAGATAGATAGATAGATAGATAGATAGATAGATAGATAGATAGATAGATAGATAGATAGATAGATTCAAACCCCTCTGCTCTGAGCCTGCTGCATCTTTCCCTTCTTTCTATCCCAATTGATTTTCATTGCCTCCTTCTTCTGCTCCATCCTTTCACAGCTTTTCTCCTGTTCTTTTCTTCTTCATCTGTCTTCTCTCTTCTCTAACCCCCCTTCTCACTCTTCTTCCTCTACCTCTTCACCCTGTTCTTTTCTTCTTCTCTCCCCTGCGTGTCCTCGTCCTCTTACATGGTTGTGTTTGTGCCAGACGGTATTTCACAGCATCTTTGCCGGGCCGTAGAAGGCCGCTCACATCTCACACTGACTTGTAGATGGCTGGCTAACTCTTCCTACCGCCACGCGGCGTTTGTTTTTAGGGAGGAAATGGCGAAGGAGATGACCGAGCTCCTGTCGAGGTGGGTAGAGGTCGCCGCTCGTCCCTGCCAACCAAAACAAATCACCTCAAAATTCTGGAAATTGACAAACTTTTCAATGAAAACCAGAATTGGCATCGAGGCCTGACATGTGGAATGTTCTCTGTTGGTGATTTTGCTGATTTGTGATGATCAACATCTAATTCAAGACCTTTGATCAGGGTTGATTTACTGGTTGAAGTCAGCCGCACATCATTCATACCTCTATTCTATAATTTTTTTACTTTTAGTTTTGCTTCTTACTCTCCCAGGTGGACGTTTCTCAGCATGAACGGTCAGTGCTCGACTCTCAGGAGCCTCACCGTTCAGCTGCAGGTGTCAGTTGTCCCTCATCAGCAAGGCTCAGCGTTTTCGGTTTTTACCGATTTTCACCGAAAAATACCCAGATTTTTTTTGAAAGGAGCAGATCAGTTTAAACTGATTTTCACCCGGATTTTACGTTGCCAAGGATCCAAAAGTTGTTCCTGTTCATGTGAGGTTATGTAACAGTGTCCTGCTTTTAGTCCTCGTTCTTTCCTAAATGTTGCTGCTAATCCAAGAACACCCTTTCTTCCCCCTTAACTTCACTTTAACCTCAAGCAGACCTGGGTCAACTGGTATGTTTTTATTTTTAACCTCCAATGAGGTTCAGTTGGGCGAGACTTTTCCACATGAAGACAGTTCAGTGCATAAAACCAACATGTGCTGCAGATGTCTTTTGTCAATTTGTCCATGATGAACGGATTTGCTGGAGTGGGTTGGTTTTTTACCTTTCACACAGGCGTACAAATTCTTTTTTTTCCTCTTGCTTCTTCTTTGGACCTTGTTGGTTTACAGTACATGATTTTGACCCAGGTCCAGTGTTGTGACCCTGTTCCTCTACAATCTGTCCATGAGTTTCCCCACGGCCAGTGTCCCGCGCCACGCTGCTATGTGTTTTACAGGCTGTGCTAACTTCCTGTTCCCTGCTTGGTTGTTTTGTGTGTCAGAGGTCCTCAGGTCCAGGCAAGCAAGGCTGCGGTCGGCACCAAGAAGTACGAGCTGAGCAAGTGGAAGTACGCTGAGCTGAGAGATGCCATCAATACCTCATGTGGTGAGAGATCCTCCCTTTCATTTGTCTTTTTTAAATGCAAGTCAGCCATCATTGTACCCGTGGAAACACAATTCATTTTTTAAGTGCTGAATTGCTGCTGTATTTGGAGTAGTTAATCATACTTTGTACTGCGAGGGAGGTCATCATTACTCTGGTGATGTGCAAGCAGCAAACACGAACATTATTATTAAACTCACATTTCACCGGAAAAGCAATTTAAACTGATACAGTACCATAACCATAGTAGTCCCTGTAGGGGTACAACATGGCACCTGTACAATGGAAAAAAATACCCAAGAGACAGCACACAAGATTTGCACAATCTCAAAGTCGCTCTGAATCTGCGACTGACTTTTTACTTTTTTTTTTTTCTGTGTCAGCCTCTGCCCACACAACACTGCTGTGCTGTCTCTTGCAGCTTGAAGTTCTTCAGTCTCGCAGAACCATGCATCTAGTTAGTCCCCTCAGAAACATGCATCTAGTTAGTTCTCTCAGAAACATGCATCTAGTTAGTTCCCTCAGAACCATGCATCTAGTTAGTCCTCTCAGAACCATGCATCTAGTTAGTTCTCTCAAACCATGCATCTAGTTAGTCCCCTCAGAACCATGCATCTAGTTAGTCCCCTCAGAAACATGCATCTAGTTAGTTCTCTCAGAAACATGCATCTAGTTAGTCCTCTCAGAACCATGCATCTAGTTAGTTCTCTCAAACCATGCATCTAGTTAGTCCCCTCAGAACCATGCATCTAGTTAGTCCCCTCAGGACCATGCATCTAGTTAGTCCTCTCAGAAACATGCATCTAGTTAGTCCTCTCAGAAACATGCATCTAGTTAGTCCCCTCAGAACCATGCATCTAGTTAGTCCTCTCAGAACCATGCATCTAGTTAGTCCTCTCAGAACCATGCATCTAGTTGGTCCTCTCAGAACCATGCATCTAGTTAGTCCCCTCAGAACCATGCATCTAGTTAGTCCCCTCAGAACCATGCATCTAGTTAGTCCCCTCAGAACCATGCATCTAGTTAGTCCTCTCAGAACCATGCATCTAGTTGGTCCTCTCAGAACCATGCATCTAGTTAGTCCCCTCAGAACCATGCATCTAGTTAGTCCCCTCAGAACCATGCATCTAGTTAGTCCCCTCAGAACCATGCATCTAGTTAGTCCTCTCAGAAACATGCATCTAGTTAGTCTTCTCAGAACCATGCATCTAGTTAGTCCTCTCAGAACCATGCATCTAGTTAGTCCCCTCAGAACCATGCATCTAGTTAGTCCTCTCAGAACCATGCATCTAGTTAGTCTTCTCAGAACCATGCATCTAGTTAGTCCTCTCAGAAACATGCATCTAGTTAGTCCTCTCAGAAACATGCATCTAGTTAGTCCTCTCAGAACCATGCATCTAGTTAGTCCCCTCAGAACCATGCATCTAGTTAGTCCTCTCAGAACCATGCATCTAGTTAGTCCCCTCATAACCATGCATCTAGTTAGTCCTCTCAGAACCATGCATCTAGTTAGTCCTCTCAGAACCATGCATCTAGTTAGTCCTCTCAGAACCATGCATCTAGTTAGTCCCCTCAGGACCATGCATCTAGTTAGTCCTCTCAGAAACATGCATCTAGTTAGTCCTCTCAGAACCATGCATCTAGTTAGTCCCCTCAGAACCATGCATCTAGTTAGTCCTCTCAGAAACATGCATCTAGTTAGTCCTCTCAGAACCATGCATCTAGTTAGTCCTCTCAGAACCATGCATCTAGTTAGTCCTCTCAAACCATGCATCTAGTTAGTCCCCTCAGAACCATGCATCTAGTTAGTCCTCTCAAACCATGCATCTAGTTAGTCCTTTCAGAACCATGCATCTAGTTAGTCCTCTCAGAACCATGCATCTAGTTGGTCCTCTCAGAACCATGCATCTAGTTGGTCCTCTCAGAACCATGCATCTAGTTGGTCCTCTCAGAACCATGCATCTAGTTAGTCCTCTCAGAACCATGCATCTATGATCAATGTTAATCAGTGTTGCTTAGGAATGTGTCAGATTCTTCTTGGCTTGGTGTACTTGTTAATAATAATAATACATTTTATTTGTGGGCACCTTTCAGAGCACTCAAGGACACCTTACAGAACACAGCAAAAACCAGCAGCACTGTATCAGACAGCATAAAGTCAACAGAAAGCAGGGTAGACAATAAAAAGCTAACACAACAGATAATATAAAATCATCATCTGCACACAACTCAGTGCAGTGTGGATCAGACTGACTATGCCAGGGTGAAAAGGTGGGTTTTCAGTTGGGATGTGAAGGTTGAAAGAGAGTCAGTGTTGTGAAGGTCTTGTGGGAGAGAGGTCCATAGGTGGAGGGCAGAACGACTGAAGGCTCTAGACCCCATGGTAGTCCAGCGGGCTGATGGTGTAGTGAGTTGGAGAGCAGAAGAGGGTGTGAGAGTGCGGGAGGGTATGTGGATATGAAGGAGTTCAGAAAGATAAGAAGGAGCTGGGTTATTAAGGGCCTTAAAGGTGAGGAGCAGGATCTTGAAGTCAGTACAGTATCTAACAGGGAGCCAGTGGAGCTGCTGAAGAACAGGAGTGATGTGATCTATGGAAGGAGTTCTGGTACTGATACGGGCAGCTGGACCAACTGAAGCTTATGAAGACACTTGAGGGGAGGACCAAAGAGGACAGAATTACAGTAGTCAATACAGGATGTAACCAGGGTGTGAAGAGTATGGTGGTGCTGTTAGGTGTAAGTGACGGGTGAAGATGATCAATATTGCGTAGGTGGAAGTATGCAGACCCAGGAACATTGTTGATGTGGGCTTGAAAAGATAATGTGCTGTCCAGGATGACAACCAGACTCTTAACCTGAGGCGATCGAGGAACTATAGAACTGTCAATAGTCAGAGAAAAACTTGTCAGGTTGTTGAGGAATATCGGCTGGTATAAACATCTTGGAAGGTCTTATTTATTTCCTCAGGTTATTTATTTATTTCCTCGGGTTGTTTATTTATTTCCTCGGGTTATTTATTTGTTTCCTCGGGTTGTTTATTTATTTCCTCGGGTTGTTTATTTATTTCCTCGGGTTATTTATTTATTTCATCGGGTTATTTATTTATTTCCTCATGTTTATTTATTTATTTCCCCGGGTTGTTTGTTTATTTCCTCGGGTTATTTATTTATTTCCTCAGGCTATTTATTTATTTCCTCGGGTTATTTATTTATTTCCTCAGGCTATTTATTTATTTCCCCGGGTTGTTTATTTATTCATTTCCTCGGGTTGTTTATTTATTTCCTCGGGTTATTTATTTATTAATTTCCCCGGGTTGTTTATTTATTTCCTCTGGTTATTTATTTATTTCCTCAGGCTATTTATTTATTTCCTCGGCTTGTTTATTTATTTCCTCGAGCTATTTATTTATTCATTTATTTCCTCGGGTTATTTATGTATTTATTTATTTCCTCGGGTTGTTTATTTATTTCCTCTGGTTATTTATTTATTTCCTCGGCTTGTTTATTTATTTCCTCGAGCTTTTTATTTATTTCCTCGGGTTGTTCAATTATTTATTTATTTCCTCGGGTTGTTTATTTATTTCCTCGGGTTATTTATTTATTTCCCCGGGTTTATTTATTTATTTCCTCTGGTTGTTTATTTATTTCCTCGGGTTATATATATATATATATATACCCCCCGCAGGTTATTTATTTATTTATTTAATCGGGTTATTTATTTGTTTATTTATTTTCTCGGGTTATTTGTTTATTTCATCTGGTTATTTATTTATTTATTTCATCGGGCTATTTAGTTGTTTATTTATTTTCTCGGTTTATTTATTTATTTCCTCCGGTTATTTATTTATTTCCTCGTTATTTATTTGTTTATTTATTTCCTCGGGTTATTTATTTATTTCCCCGGGTTTATTTATTTATTTATTTCCTCGGGTTGTTTATTTACTTCCTCGAGCTATTTATTTATTTATTTCATCTGTTTATTTATTTAATTCCTCTGGTTATTTATTTATTTATTTCCTCGGGTTGCTTATTTATTTTCGCAGGTTATTTATTTATTTAATTCCTCGGGTTAATTATTTATTTATTTATTTCCTCGTGTTGCTTATTTATTTTCGCAGGTTATTTATTTATTTATTTCCTCGGGTTGCTTATTTATTTTCGCAGGTTATTTATTTATTTATTTCCTCGGGTTGTTTATTTGTTTATTTATTTCCTCTGGCTCTTCATTTTTTCCTCGGGTTATTTATTTATTTCCCCTGGTTTATTTATTTATTTATTTCCCTGGTTGTTTGTTTGTTTCCCCGTGTTTATTTATTTATTTCCTCGGGCTATTTATTTGTTTATTTCCTCGGGTTATTTATTTATTTAGTTATGTCCACAGGTGTCTGCATGATCTTCCCTGCTGAGTTCATAATTGTTGAGATTGTTGTTTTTTCTTTGTGTGGCTTGATTTGGTTGGCCAGGTGTTTTCCAGATTTATTACTGTGTGAACATTTTTGTGTGTGGAGGAATTGAGTTTTTCCATGTGCGTTCATTCAGTTGTAATTTGTCTTTCCGTAAATCAGTCTGGAGGTGTGCTGTGGGATTATTTGCGTTGATGTTCTCTAGTTCTTAAATCTGTTGTTCGAAGGACACTTCCTATTTGTTCTCTTTCTCTTTCTCGTGTGTGGAATATGATGTGATTTTTACTCTTAATACTGCTTTCCCCGTTTCCCAAAGTAGCGATGGTGCTGTTTCTGGTGAATCATTTATTTCAAGGAGGGAAGCCCACGCTCCTCTAATATATAGCTGTCAGAGTCAGGGATGTGTTAAATCTCCATGTGTAGGGTGGTATAGGAGACTGGTCGGTGTTTCAGGTGGAGGAGATGGGAGCATGATGGCTGATGGTTACGGGGTGTGTAAGTATGTTTTGTAGAAGTATATTTTGGAAGTAATTGAATTACTGGTTAAAAAGAAGTCAGCGCAAGAGTAGGAGTGACGGCCCGATGAAAGGGATGAATATTCTCCAGCAGTCGTGTGTTTTAATTGCCACCCATCATCGCCAAGACCAGAGTCACTCATGAACTGTAGGTGTGTCTGTGGATTGGCAGTTACGAAAACTGTTTAAGTTGCCTCTTCTGGTCGGTCAGGGCTCCTGTTTGGGGGGGAGGGGTAACTGGGGGGAATAGCGTGATCTTCCCACGTGCTACGGCCCCCTGGTGAAACTCCTCACTATCAGGTGAAAAGAAGCGGCTGGTGACTCCACATGTATGGGAGGAGGCATGTGGTCGTGTGCAGCCCTCCCCGGATCAGCAGAGGGGGTGGGAGCAGCGACCGGGACGGCTCGGAAGAGTGGGGTAATTGGCCAAGTACAATTGGGGAGAAAGGGGGGGGGGGGGCAAAGACAACAGGGTAGACAAAAAAACAAAAACACAAGCTCAAGTGCTGAGGTGCCTGGGGAAACCAAGTCGCATCGTTAAGTGAACAGAAAGGATTTCAGGGTCCAGGGGGGCAGAGAGAGAGAGAGGGATGATGCTGAGGGGTAGAATAACCAGGGGTTATTTTTATGTCACAGTAGAATTTGCCATCAGTGTACAACTTTTCAACTGAAATGACTGCTTTTTCCCCCCTTCTTGTACGTTGTGTTTTCTAATTGGGAGCAGTATTTTGGATGTTTTTGCATGCATGCAAGAGAGACAAGATTGAGATGGTGTGGACATGTGTGGAGGAGAGATGCTGGGTATATCGGGAGAAGGATGCTGAATATCAGGGAAGAGGAGAAGAGGAAGGCCAAAGAGGAGGTTTATGGATGTGGTGAGGGAGGACATGCAGGTGGCTGGTGTGACAGAGGAAGATGCAGAGGACAGGAAGAGATGGAGACGGATGATCTGCTGTGGCGCCCCCTAATGGGAGCAGCCGAAAGTAGTAGTAATAGTGTCCAGGATTTTTCGGGGGAATTGGTTGTTAAGTCCACAGTCCGTGTCTTTCAGTTGTGTGCTGTGGCGTTGTACCAGTTGTGTTTGTTTGAAAGGCACAGCTTTTGCTACTATGGGTCGTGGGCGTTTGTTTACGGGGTTTTGGTCCCATGCGGTGTAATGATTTGATTTACCTGAGAGTCCTGAAACACATGAAACAAACCGCCTCGCTAAACAGATTTTACCACCTTAAACTCTGTTGAATATTCATCATGCGTTGCAGTCTGTTAATGTGTAAGTAGCACGAACACTGTGTCAGGTTAGACAAGTAACGGTTCTGCCAGTGCTGTGGGAACAGTTGACCTGCGGTGGAGCCTGGGAGCACTATGTGGGCTGTATCAAGTAAAGTGTCTCGCAAATGCTTCATTATGTCATGAATAATGCATTCAGCTCAAGCTTTCATCTGCCTTACAAATGAGCAAGAGTCAAACCCACAGCGCCCAGACACTGAGCAGGCTGAGCAGAGCTGCCGGGAAAAACTGCCCTTAAGCAAAACACTGAACCTCCATTACCTCTGACCTGCAGGTAAGGACGAAAGAGAAGGGCATATTTCTACAGCGATAAGTCAGCTCAGCACATGGCGCTACATGGCATAGTACTCCCGTGTCATCACCATGTCAACGTGTTGCAGAGGAGCGCTGCATTATGCAGTCTGGACTCAGCAGGAAGAAGGAGCTTGTTCTCATTCAACAGCGTCATATTTGACTCTTTTGTCAAAACATGAATATACGGGTTGTTCGAGTGGTCTGGCGGTCTATTCTGTTCCCTACCAACACTGGGATCACTGGTTCGAGTTGCCGTGTTACCTCCGGCTCGGTCGGACGTCTCTGCAGACACGATTGGCCGTGTGTGCGGTTGGGAAGCCGGATGTGGGTATGTGTCCTGGTCGCTGCGCTAGCGCCTCCTCTGGTCGGTCGGGAGGGGGAACTTGGGCGAATAGCGTGATCCTCCCACGCACTAGTGCATGTGGGGTGATTGGCCAGATACAATTGGGGAGAAAAAGAGGGGGGAAAAAACCCGTTAATATTCAAAGTGCAAGGAAGGTACAAGTGTACCCATTTCAGTAGAGATGCATCATACACTGAAAAAATAGAATATTTGTTCTTTACCTTTATTTTTCTGAAAGATCCAGTCAAGTCCAAACCATATTTTCCATTCTTGCTGTATTTTCTGACCGAGGTTTGTTAATGTGAAGTGACCCAACACATCAGAACTGCTGCTGATGTGAAAATCCGACTTAAACATTGATGGACTGTGGACTTCAGGAGGTCTAGAACAGCGTTTCCCAACCCAGTCCTCAAGGAACCCCTATCCTGCAGATTTCCATTGTAACCCTGCATAGGTAGCCCTGCTTGTTATTACTCAACCAATCATCTCACAGCATTTAATTATACAAGGTGTGCAACGTCTGACATAATTCATAATTCAACCTATTCAGGGTTGCAAAGAAAGTCTGCAGGATAGGGGTTCCTTGAGGACTGGGCTGGGAAACACACAGCTGCAGCCACTCCCCCATACACATCAGTGGGGTGGAAGTGGAGCGTGTCTCCAGCTTTAAATTCCTTGGAGTCCACATCAGCGAGGACCTCTCCGGGACATCAAACACCCAGGCCCTTGTGAAAAAGGCCCAACAACGCCTGCATTTCTGGAGGAGGCTGAGGAGCGCCCGTCTGTCCCCCAAAATTCTCACCAACTTGTACCACTGCACCACAGAGAGCATCCTGACCATCTGCATCTCAGTGTGGTACGGCAACTGCACCTCAGTAGACCAGAAAGCTCTGCAGCGGATCGTCAAGGCGGCCCAGCATATCACCGGTACCCAGCTCCCAGCCATAAAAGACATTTATCACAAACGCTGCCTTGGAAGGGGTCTGAGCATCAGCAGAGATCCCACCCACCCCAACCATGGACTGTTCTCCCCCCTGCACTCTGGGAGGCGCTACAGGAGCCTCAGAG
Organism: Lampris incognitus; assembly: GCF_029633865.1. Classification (NCBI taxonomy): domain Eukaryota; kingdom Metazoa; phylum Chordata; class Actinopteri; order Lampriformes; family Lampridae; genus Lampris; species Lampris incognitus. The sequence continues at coordinate 46,438,584 of NC_079225.1, forward strand.
CCCGCACTACCAGGCTCAAAAACAGCTTCTTTCCCCAAGCTGTTGCCCACCTGAACCTGGCCACCCACTGAATGTCTGTAGATATTTTTAAATATTTTGTACTCCAGCTCTCTTTTAACTTATTTTTAGCTTTGGGTCGTCATCTGTGTGTATCTTATACTGTGTTTGTCTAAGTCTGTCTTGCACTGTTTGGCGAAGCCACAGTCAAGTCAAGTCAATTTTATTTGTATAGCCCAATATCACAAATTTGCCTCAGTGGGCTTTACAGCAACACAACATCCTGTCCTTAGACCCTCTCATTGGATAAGGAACAACTCCCTAAAAAAAAAACCTTTAACAAGGAGAAAAAACAGGAAGAAACCTCAGGGAGAGCAACAGAGGAGGGATCTCTCTCCCAAGATGGACAACGTGCAATGGATGTTGTGTTTACACAATTTACACAATATAACATTGAAAGAGGATACGCAGAATTAGAATGGACTTGTAAAATTTATGAAGAATATGATGTGCAGGATGCCAAGCAGTGTCTAGACGCCACCAGAAAAGTCCAGGACCCGAGCCACATGACCAGCATCATCATGTAAAAAAATTATATGGATTTATAAGATATATCAAAAGAAAATGTGAAGAGGGGAATGCCAGGCAGCATCAAAGTGGTGACCACCATCACCACGGAGACCTGGGAGGAGAACCGACTGCATGTGCACACACGAGAGACTCACATGACACCATTCACACACAGAAGAAGAGAAAGGAGAAGACATCGTTCAGAGAGAGAGAAAAGACGTGAGAGAAGAGAACAGCTTGCAATAGTCATTAGTCAATCAATTAAGTCATCAATTAGTCATAATCTATACTCTATAATCTATACGCTATATCTCGTGGGCAGAACAGTGGTTGGTAAATTCATTGAGACAGAAAACTGACCCGCCGTGCAGTACAGATTGTGAAGCACTCAACTTAAAGGCTACTAATTGTAAGCTAAGACAAATAGATGAGTTTTAAGTTTGGATTTAAAGACTCAAAACACTCTGATTGTCTGATGGCAGCAGGCAGGTTATTCCACAAGAATGGGGCCTGATAGGAAAAGGCCCTGCTGCCACCAGCTGACTTCTTCTTAACTTTGGATACACACAGGAGCCCTGTATTTTGAGAGCGAAGAGCTTGAGATGGCATGTAACGTTTAAGGAGATCAGACAGGTAAGATGGGGCAAGCCCATTTAGGATTTTATAAGTCAGCAGAAGCACCTTGTATTCTGATCTAACACGGATAGGAAGCCAATGAAGGGAGGCAAGAATTGGTGTAATATGGTCAAATTTCTTAGATTTAGTTAGGATTCTAGCAGCAGTATTCTGAACCATCTGAAGACTTTTAGTACTAGCATGTGGCAGACCTGAGAACAGAACATTACAGTAATCAATAAGTAATCTTGCCCTTTTGTATGTGTCTAAGTGGGGGAGTACTGCTTGCATCGTGTGGCTGCCGCTTCTCCCTCTTGTAGCCCCCCTTCCAATCCACCCCTGTATGTTTATCTGTTGTCTTGTTTCACCCCGTTTATTGTAAAGCAACTTTGAGTGTAAGAAAAGCGCTATATAAGATTTATTTATTATTATTATTATTATCAAGTCTGGATGAAACAAATGCATGTATTAGAGTCTCTGCATCAGCCATGGAGAGAAAAGACCGAGGTTTTAGTTATGTTACGTAAGTGAAAAAAGGCAGTCTTGGTGATTTCTTTAACGTGCTTATCAAAGGAAAGGCTGGGACAAACATAACACCAAGATTTTTGGCTGCCACACTTTGTGAAACCACAGAGTTGTCGATTGTTATCGTTACTTGATCAAATTGGTGTCTGTGTCTAGCAAGGCCAATGACCAGCATCTCGGTTTTATCCGAATTTAAAAGCAGAAAGTTAAGTGACATGCAGTTTTTCACAGCAGCCAAGCAGGCCTCTAAGTTAGTTATCGGAGTTTGATCATCAGCCCTTATAGGCACATAGGGCTGAGTATCATCAGCATAGCAATGGACATTTATTCCATAACTGCGTATAATTTGGCCAAGAGGTGAAAAGTAAAGAGAGAAAAGTAGAGGGCCAAGAACTGAGCCCTGAGGCACACCATATTTAACGTCAGAGAATTTTGATATAATGTTACCATAGCAGACACAATGTGTTCTTCCAGATAAGTAGGACTTCAGCCAAGAGAGAGCTAAGCCAGAGACACCAAAATTACAATTTAATCTGTCTAATAGTATACAGTGATCAATGGTGTCAAAGGCTGCACTGAGGTCCAGAGCACAGAAGCACAGAAGTGGAATCAGAGTCCATAGCTAGTAAAAGATCGTTCACCACTCTGGTCAGAGCAGTTTCAGTGGAGTGACAGGGCCTGAAAGCCGACTGAAAAGGTTCATATAGATGAACCCTCATTTCATTTTAACATGCGCCTGCACATTGTTTTTAATGACACCAAATTGAATAGAATTGAATAAAATTGAATTAAACCCTCTGAGAAACTCTCCTCCTGGTTGTCGACATAATTAAACTGCTGCTGAAAACCAATCAGCTTCTGGTAATAAATGACATCATCTAATACTCTGACTTAATTGGACAGTCAGTGAATGGGCATCAGTCTGTCAGGTGGTCTGTTTGATTTGTTGCATAACGAGTTGTGATACCGACCTCCTGAGAATGGTCTGTGTTCAGAGAGGGGACGCTAAAACAGTTACCACAATACAATACTTGTGAAGATGAAGAAGTGACTCCTAATGTTTATATTGAGCAACAAAACTTGTCTGAATTGAAATCATTAGACTGGATCTTTTAATGGTAAATTGACTGCATTTATTTAGCACCTCTCTAGTCTACCGACCACTCAGCCCGGTGTGTCACCAGGGCTGTGACACACCGGGCTGACGGTTGGCCATTGGCCAATGTCGGGCCATCGGTGAGCGTCTGTGACCCTAGTCAGACCCCTTTCGGCAGCTTTTCGGCCGATTCAGCATGTTGAATCGGCGGAGGCCATCGGTGACAGAGATCACTCTGATTGGCTGTTCAGCTTAGTAACTCAGCACAGAACGTACATGCTAGTTGGCTGTCGGCTGTCGTCTTTGCGGTGTGTTCAAGTGCTACTTTTTGGCCCAGACGGCAGGCGATGTGAGACAACGCAACAGTTGGCCTTCGTCACTGCTAGTCGGTTTGGTGTGTCTGGGTGCTTACAGTGTACGCCTCACATCCACCCATTCACATACACATTAATACATGGCAGCCTCCTCCATTGTCCCAGGTTCAATCCCTGGGTCCTCCATCACTGAACCCCTAACCTACTCATCAGGAGCAGTTAGGGGTTTAGTGTCTTGCTCAAGGACACCGCCACACGCTCTCTGGAGGAGCCGGGGATTAAACCAGGGACCTTCAGATTACTAGACAACCCGCTCTACCTCCTGAGCCATGCCAGATTAAGATGACCTTGTTGGACAGAAGAGTGGGGATTGGGGGGCAAGGGATGAGAAAATGTCTTGAGTGAGATGAGTCGTTATTTCATACAGTATTTTCTTGTTCAGTCGACACGGTGGAGACAAATAATGTGCAAGCCGGTGTTCACCGTGTGGTTTGTAGGAGGAAGTGAATGTTTTCTTTCCCATCCAGAGTAATCTATCTGGATGATTCTGAAGAAACCAGTCCTCATCCACGTTTTTATTTATTTTATTTTATTTTATCACTTTATTAATCCCCGTGAGGAAATTCTTCTTCTGCATTTAACCCATCCTAGCTGTGTAGCTAGGAGCAGTGGGCAGCTGCCGTGCAGCGCCCGGGGACCAACTTCAGTTCATCTTGCCACGCCTCGTTCAGGGGCACAGACAGGAGTATTAACCCTAGCATGCATGTGTCTTTTCTGATGGTGGGGGAAACCGGAGCCCCCGGAGAAAACCCACACAGACACGGGGAGAACATGCCAACTCCACACAGAAAGGACCTGGGATGAGTTGTGTGCTCTGGAACCTCTTCTGTCGTTTTAAGTGTGTGTGTGTGTGTGTGTATATATTAGTATAGTGCAGCTGCAATATCTTGTTTTTTTTTATTTTAGCTCATTTATTTCTAAATCAATTTCACTAAAATGTGATCTCCAATTTCTTTTCATTCATTTGAAGGTTTCTGGCGGCAGCCCCTTTGTAGACCGTGTTATTACAGTTGTTGTTGTTGTTGCTAATAATCCGTCCACCTCTCGTCCTCTTTGTTGGCCTGCAGACATCGAGTTACTGGCTGCCTGCAGGGAGGAGTTCCACCGCCGGCTCAAAGTGTACCACGCCTGGAAATCCAAGAACAAGAAACGCAACACAGACGCCGAACAGCGGGCCCCTAAATCTGTCACCGACTACGGTAAGAGCGGGCCTGGAGCTGCTCCAGCGGGACTCGTAACTGGGAGGGCAGCAGCTCTTCATTAGATGAATGGTTTTATGTTTCCAGCTCTTTTTTCTCCCACTTAATTTCCTCCAGAGAACAGAGAAATATGACTGAGAACACGTCCTCATCCTGTTTTACCTTCAGCCACAGTCTACTGCAGTTAGTAACTGGGAGCTGACCGGTACAGCCACAGTCTACTGTTGTTAGTTGCTGTCACAGATAAGTTAGATAAATGTTCTTCTGCAGACTGCATCCTCTTTAGCTTTAAAACACTTAATGAAGCAGTAAACCAGGAAGCAGGGACACTTTATTTGTTGTTTCATTTCATGCACTTGTGCACATGAAATGAAACGCAACATCGTTTCCCCCAGCCCACAGCAGCACAACACAAAGACAAAAACGATTGGGTAGTTTGAAGCAAGTTGGGTTTCAGCATCGTAGGGAGGAGGACTATGTTGATGGGGGGGGGGGGGTCTTCTGTCTTGCTGTTTACGTCATTATGGTGTCAAACCGGAAACGTTTTTACTGGTACTGCAGAGCCCATCCTGAAGAATGATTGTAATGTCATTTTAGCTGTTACTATACTATTACTTCTTAATTACTGCAAACCAGTGGTCGTAGTAGGAATAACTGTAGTAGTGTTATAATAATTGTTAGGATTGTTATGTGTAGTCATCACAAGTACCTTGTTGTCACGATGAACTGTGCTGTGGTTTCTCTCTCTGCCATGTCTGTCTGCTGCCGCCGTGTTGCATCACGTCCTCCTCTACGTCTCTGTAACCCAACATGTTTACTTTCAGATCACGCTCCTCCCGTGCAACCTGCATGTAAGTGGTCCAACGCCATGCTAACGCCACTAACCGCCGCGCTAACCCCCTCCCTTTCTCACGGACGGATGGACGGCATGCTATGTGCTTTTCTGTCTGGTGAAACTCTGGTTTCTTGGCTGGTGAAAGTGGAGGAATCGCTGTGCTCCTTGTACTGTCTAGAGGAGACCAGACGAGCTTTCTTTCTTTTGTTTAACAAGCTTAAAGAGTGAAACGCTGCAGCCTTACATAACAGTCCTGCCGACACGGTCACATGCCTCCCAGGCAGCGCTCACACAGTCTGATAGAAAACCAGCCTCGCCAAGGTCAGCGCCCATCGACCCGACGCCGCCTTTTATCGATACTACCAACACAAAAAGTACTCCAACAGAAAGCCAGAGGCTTTTAAGGCGGTTGGTGCGATTTTGTTTGACTTTGAGATCAGAGTGTTGTGTTTCTGGGAAGATGAAATCAGAGAAAAGCTTCGTCTTCGTCCACTGAATGAAAGAAAAACATTGAGCCTCAACATCAACGGGGATGTTTACTACATGACCCTGTGCTGGCCTGGCGGCCTGTCCAGGGTGTCTCCCCGCCTGCCACCCTATAACTGCTGGATAGGCTCCAGCATCCCTGCCACCCTGAGAGCAGGATGAGCGGTTTGGATGATGGATGGATGGACGTTTTACTACATGTCCCTCCTGCACCCGTCCATCATGTTCTCATGATGTTGTCTCACCGGGGATGTGCTCAGAAATAAATAGGAAAGAAGGAATCAGACAGTTTTTTCAGGGTAAATATGAATCTTGAGTAGGTTCTATTACGTTATGTTAAAACCCAGAGAGCTCGGTGCAGTCAGATAAATTCAACATGAATAACGAGGGAATCCAGCCGGGAGTTAAAGACCCGGCGAAACTCTCTCATTTCCGCTGCTTTCTCCCAGTAAGGGCAGCTTGCTTTTTGGGGAAGGAGGGATCTGATTTCCTCACGGCCCTTTCCTGCTCCCTCAGTCTGGCAGGTGGTGTCAGGAAGTCCTCTCTCGGTGGTTGTGGTTGATGGGTGTGTTGTGTAATAGATGTGGTTGGTTTAAGTCCGGTCAGTCATGTCTATGCAGATTTTCTTTCCAACCTAAAGTACACAAGCTGATTTCATTTGCTGTGTTGGAATCTGGTTGTCGAGCACATTTGAAGCATTTTTTTGTGATGTTGCAAAAAAAAAAAATTAGTTGTTAAACTTCTAAAACCCTGACTGTAGTGTTAAGTGTCCTACATCATATGTCCATACTTCAACTGCCACCAGGAAGACGGAGCAGTTAAGATGAAGAAACAGATCATCATGTGATTCACAGTTCATCTTTTTTTGGGGGGGGGGGGGGGAATTACCCCCCCCTTTTCTCCCAATTGTACTTGGCCAATTTACCCTATTTTTCCCAAGCCGTCCCGGTCTCTGCTCCACCCCCTCTGCCGATGCGGGGGGGGGGGGGGGAGGGCTGCAGACTACCACATGCCTCCTCCCATACATGTGGAGTCGCCAGCCACTTCTTTTCACCTGACAGTGAGGAGTTTCACCAGGGGGATGTAGCGCGTGGGAGGATCACGCTATTCCCCCCAGTTCCCCCTCCCCCCCGAACAGGCGCCCCAACCAACCAGAGGAGGCGCTAGAGCAGCGACCAGGACGCATACCCACATCCGGCTTCCCACCCGCAGACACGGCCAATTGTGTCTGTAGGGACGCCCCACCAAGCCGGAGGTAACACGGGGATTCGAGCCGCCGATCCCCGTGTTGGTAGGCAACAGAATAGACCGCTGCGCTACTCGGACGCCCTTACCACGTTTCATCTTTTACTTGGATAGATGTCTCCATCACCCATGTAGCGCACAAACTACTAGACAAAAGCTAAATCCTCTTAACGATTGTAAAAAATGTGTTTTGAGGTTTTATCAATTTTTGCTGTTTCCACCCAGCTTCTCCCGCAGTGCTTCATAACGTGCACTACTGTTACTTCTCTCCTGTCTGGCTGAAGGTGTGTTAATCAGTGATTCGTGAAATCAGTTAGTGTAGTCACATCTACGGCTGACTCAGGTCGGGCAGCGACGGTGTCCAAACCAACATATTACGTGTTCGGTTGAGTCTTGAAAGTAAAGAGAAGTCGATCGTATTTCACAAGCCAGCAGATCATTCGCTGCTGATCTCAGCACAGCGGAACTGGAGGAACCCAAGATACTTCTCCTTATTCACCTCACCGCCACGCGGAAGTGCCATAAAGATAAATGTTCACAGTAGGATTAATCACGGTCACAGCTGGAAATCATCTCAGTAGCTACAAGGAAACATTTCCCATGGCTGAGCTATGTTCTCTTACTGTTTTATGAAGTCAACCAGCAGAGCAGCCATTCACCTTCATTCATTTCACATCATGAAAACCACGACGGTTAGACACATCTGAAGTCTTTTAATAATGGCGCTAAAATTCTGAAAGTCTGATCGCTGTCATTTCATGTCAGACTTGGATGCTTCCGTGTGAGGGTCTGCCTAGGAGGCTGCACATCCACAGACTGACAGGCAAACCGTTTTTATTAGCTAGATTTTTTTTAGTTTGAGTGCTGCGTATTCTTTTGTTTTATATATTTCCTGTTTAATCGACTTAGGTGCTGCGTGAAAATCTTACAATGGAAAAACACTTTTTTTCTGTGCGTGTATGTAGAAGGGGAGGTACGTACGCCTGATGGAGATCTGAACTCTACTGAGTGCACTCCTCTAGCTTTAGATTGGAATGAAAACCTGCATTCATAGGATCTTAACCTTACTTTATTTAAAGTTTCACAGAAAAAACGGGGTGTTGTGAGATAGTGACTTGTTTCCAATGCAAACCAGCTTGCCTTATGTTGTTGAGACGGTTGCCAGTATTGTGAGAAAAGCTCTTGTTTTAAGATGACGTCACTGGATGCACTTTAATACTTAACAAACTGAGTTGCATTGCAAAATAAGTGATATTACCTAAACCAGTGGTTCTCAATAAGGTCCTCAGGTAGAACTGGTACTGCTGGTTTTCTATTCAAGCAGGTAGTTCATTACTTTGATCCGTAGTTCAGGTGTAACTGCTCCGGATTGGAGGCTGACTAACTGGAACAACAGGTGAATGTAGTGAACTTCCTGCTACAACAGAAAACCGACAGCAGTGATGGTACCTGAGGACTGCATTAAGAACCACTAGCCCAAACCACCCAACCAGATTTTTTTTCTTTTCCCCCCACTTGTTTTAAGAGAAGGCGATCCTGTTATCACGTACGGACTCTTTCTCAATCTCTGTCCACCTCCTCATTAGCTCCTCACTTGGTAGAGAGACAATTCAGTGTTTTATGCTATTTTATTAATAAGCTCCTTAGCTTCCCTTCTGATTTCCTCCATCTTCCTGTACTGACCCTGTAGCAACAACACCCCCTGACATGGAGACCACCAACACTTCATCCACGCTAACCGGATCAGGCTAGTTTGTATACAGTAGTGCGGCAAACCGTTTACATGCAGATGAACTACAGGGTTCAGTTTCATAAGTGTGAATTCTCTGTTGAAGTGATTTTAAATGAGTAATCCAGTTCGGTCCAGATGATATTTCAGCCCGGTGGAGGCTGACAGGGTCCCTCTGTTCTCAATATTATGTTAATAATATGAGACTGTTTGGCCAAACAATAGCCTTATTTAAATTTATTTACCAACTGTCTAGTAAAGTTTTAGACCTGTACAATTTTACTATGGTAGTACCTAAATGGAAAAGATCATGATTTTCAACATTATCTCCTCATAAATTATAGAGATTACACTCCATTAGCAGCCATGGTTCTCCACCAGTGTTGTCACTGCAGCTGTATAGTTATTCCCATTTTTTAAACAATGTGGCCCATCAGCAACCCAAGAAGCAAGTTTTCATAGTCACAGATTGTCCACCAATTTTCTGCACAGTTTGCTTTTCTGAAGACTCAGTATTATGGCTACTATCTCATCTCATCTTCAGCCGCTTCTCCAGGGTAGGGACGCAGTGGCAGCAAGCTAAGTAGGGCACTCCAGATGTCCCTCTCTCCAGCAACATCCTCCAGCTCCTCCTGGGGGATCCTAAGACGTTCCCAGGCCAGATTAGAAATGTAGTCCCTCCAGCGAGTTCTGGGTCTAGCCCGGGGTCTCCTCCCAGTTTGACGTGTCCGGAAAACCTCTAAAGGAAGGCACGCAGGAGGCATCCTAATCAGATGCCCGAACCACTTCAACTGGCTCCTTTCAATGTGAAGGAACAGCGGCTCTACTCCAAGCTCTCTCCGGATGTCCGAGCTCCTCACCCTATCTCTAAGGCTGAGCCCAGACACCCTACGGAGAAAACTCATTTCAGCCGCTTGTATCTGTGATCTCACCCTTTTGGTCACTACCCAAAGCTCATGACCATAGGTGAGGGTTGGAACGAAGATTGACTGGTAAATTGAGAGCTCTGCCTCCCGGCTCAGCTCCCTCTTCACCACAACGGTCCAGCACAACATCCGCATTACTGCTAATGCTGCACCAGTCCACCTGTCAATCTCCCACTCCATCCACCCTCACTCGTGAACAAAACCCCGAGATACTTGACCTCCTTCACTTGAGGCAACAAGTCATCCCCAACCCGGAAGGAGCAAGCCACCATTTTCCGATAGAGAACCATGGCCTCCAACTTGGAAGTGCTGACTCTCATCCTGGCCATTTCACACTCAGCTGCAAACCACCCCAGTGCGCTGGAGGTCACGTTCTGATGAAGCCAACAAAACCACATCATCTGCGAAGAGCAGAGATGCAATTCTGAGGTTCCCAAAACGGACACACTCCTCACCTTGGCTGAGCCTTGAGATCCTGTCCATGAATATCACAAACAGAACCGGAGACAAGGGACTACCTTGGTGGAGTCCAACAGCCACCGAAAATGTGTTTGTGCCAAGAATGCAGACACAGCTCTCACTTTGGTTATACAAGGACCGGATGGCTTGTAGCAACTGTCCCGGGACCCCATACTCCCGCTGTACCCCCCACACAGTGTCCCAGGGTACACAGTTGTGAGCCTTCTCCAAGTCCACAAAACACATGTAGACTGGCTGGTCAAACTCCCATGCTTCCCTCAGCACTTCCGCAAGGGTAAAGAGTTGGTCTGTTGTTCCACGGCCAGGACAGTATCTGCATTGTTTCTCCTGGATCGAAGGCTCAACAATCGGTCGGAGCCTCCTTTCCAGCACCCTAGAGTAGACTTTGCCAGGGAAGCTTAGCAGTGTGATGCCCCGGTAATTGCAGCACACCTTCTGGTCCCCTTTTTTAAATATGGGAACCACCACCCCGGTCTGCCACTTCACAGGTACTGTTCCCAACCTCCACATGACACTGAAGAGGCATGTCAGCCAAGACAGCCCAACAGTGTCCAGAGCCTTCAGCATCTCAGGGCGACTTTCATCCATACCCAGCGCCTTACCACCGAGGAGCTTCTTAACTATCTCAGAGACCTCTGCCAGGGATATGGGTGGGGCTTCCCCCGAGTCTTCAGACTCAACCTCCTCCACTGAGAATGTGTTAACTGGATTCAGGAACTCCTCAGTGTTCTTTCCACTGCCCAACAACATCCCCAGTCCGGATCAGCGGTTCCCCTCCCCGACTGAATACAGCCTGATTCAAGCCTGCTTCCCCTTCCTGAGTCACGGGCTGGATTGCCAAACCCGAACTCCTCCCACACCCGAGTTTTTTGCTTTCACGACTGCCGAAGCTGCAGCCCTTCTGGCCTCCCAGTACCTATCTGCTGCTTCAGGAGACCCCTGGGCCAACTAAGCCTGAAAGGCCTCCTTCTTCAGCCTGACAGCTTCCCTCACTGCCGCTGTCCACCAGCGGGTTCTTAGGTTGCCACCTCGACAGGCACCGATGACCTTATGACCACAGCTCCTACCTGCCGCATCTGCAATAGAGGCTTTGAACATGGCCCACTCAGACCCCATGTCCCCAGCCTGGGATACATGAGAACTTCTTCCGGAGGTGGGAGCTGAAGCCCTCATGGACAGGGGCCTCCGACAGATGTTCTCAGTTCACCCCTCACTACACGTCTGGGTTTGCCAGGTCTGTCCGGCAGCCTTCCCTGCCATCTGATCCAACTTACCACCACGTGGTGATGAGTTGACAGCTCTGCTCCTCTCTTCATCTGAGTGTCCAAAACATACAGCCGCAGATCTGATGATACGACCACAAAGTCTATCATTGATCTTCAGTGTAAGGTGTTCTGGTACCAAGTACAAACATGGTGTTTGTTATGGCCAATCCATGACTCGCACAGAAGTCCAATAACAAGGCACCGCTCGGGTTCCGATCGAGGAGGTTGTTCCTCCCAATCACGCCCCTCCAGGTTTCTCCATCATTGTCTACGTGAGCATTGAAGTCCCCCAGCAGAACTAGAGAGTCTCCAGGCAGAACCTTATCCAGGACACCACCCAGAGACTCCAAGAAGGTCAGATACTCCAAACTGCTATTTGGTACATAGGCACACACAACAGTCAGAGCCTTCCCCCCAGCGACTCGCAGTTGTATAGAGGCAACCCTCATTACCCGAAGAGAACTCCAACATGGCAGTGGTCAACCGGGGACTTGTGAGTATCCCCACACCTGCCCAGCGCCTGTCACCTTGGCCAACTCCAGAAAAGTAAAGAGTCCAGCCCCTCTCCAGGAATTTGGTATCACAGCCTATTCTATGTGTGGATGTGAGCCCAACTGTATCTAGTCGGTACTGCTCCACCTCCCACACCAGCTCAGGCTCCTCTGTCCCGAGGACCATTCTGTGGTGCCAGAAGTCAGCATGCCCCGGTCTCCGCCTTTAACTGCTGGCAGGCCTGCATTGCATCCTACCCCAATGCTCATCCCCGCGGGTGGTGGGTCCACGGGGTGGTGGCTCCATGTTGCTTTTTCGGGCTGGGCCCGATCAGGCCCCATGGGCCAAGGCCCAGACACTCGCCAGCGAGCTCCCTTCCCAGGTCTGGCTCCAGGAGGGGGCCCCGTTTTCCCTTGTGCTGTAGCTCTGCTGTTGTAATTTCTTTGGGTTTCTTGGGATGACATTACGGCTACTAATGGAGTGTTATCTACAACATAAATACAGAAATGTGTAAAATTATGATTGTTTAGCAGTTGAGAGCTGTTCCTAAAATGTCACGATGATATCATTACTGTGTACTTAAAAAAAAACTAAATTTGTGAAGTGGAATAAGGGTTTTATAAACTAGTATTTCTGACTTATTTCCTGTGAGGTTCAGTCAGACATTTTGCTGCATGTAAACGCTGTGCCCACCTCTTGCTTGGCTGTGATTGGCTGAGGTGAACTGTCTCTAATTATCCCTGTGTCCAACCATCAGCCCAGCAGAACCTGGCCCCACCCATCCCAGCCCGGCAACATGAAGTAGCCATGAACAGGCAGCAGCGCTACTTCCGGATCCCCTTCATTCGGCCGGGTGACCAGTACAAAGACCCACAGAACAAGAAGAAGGGCTGGTGGTACGCCCACTTTGACGGACCCTGGATCGCCAGACAGATGGAGCTTCACCCCGATAAACACCCCATCCTGCTGGTGGCAGGTCAGTGCTTCACAAAGACATTGGGGGATGTCTTAGTAACACAAATGCAAAACAAACAGTACCTCTAACAAAGTACAATACATACTAACTAACATATATGGTACAGTAGGTCATACATGCAGTGTAGGACATACATAAGACAGTATTGTCAGTTAGAAGTGGACCATTAAATTGTAATTTGTTGACACGTCTTTGTGTCATTGACACTGAGGAAAACTCGATATTCCATCAGCCAGTCTTGACTATTTAAGCAGCTAACGTGTGTTTCCAGATCCAAAGGGCACCTGATAATGATGATTATTTACCTGCGGTTTAGACAAACACAGCAGTCATTTGAGCAGCGTTTTAGGAGGTAGTTGACGGTCATTTCTCCCACCCTCAACGTGTCTACTGCCCGCTACAGGAAAAGACGATATGGAGATGTGTGAGCTGAGCCTGGAGGAGACGGGGCTGACCCGAAAGAGGGGGGCGGAGATCCTCCCCCGTCAGTTCGAGGAGATCTGGGAGCGCTGCGGTGGCATCCAGTACCTCCGTAGCGCCATCGAGAGCCGGCAAGCACGCCCCACTTACGCCACGGCCATGCTGCAGAGCATGCTCAAATAGTGGGAGGAGGGGCATCCGGCTGCAAAAAACAAAAGGGACGACTGCACCAGCTAGCAAACGCACGGATGGCGTGTTGAGCGCACTGCACCAGGCTCTGACTGTAGGGCACTCAGATGTGAACAGCTTCCTACTCAGTTGTCTTCATTTTTTTTTTTTTCTGTTTTGGTTGTTAATGTTGATCTTGTTGACTTTTGGTTCCTTGATGAAGGCAGCAGGGGGAGTTTTGCATTAAACCCTATGCAGAAAATGGAGAAAAAAATCCAGTGAATCATCACATTTGGTCGCATTTTCCCAAGGAATTCTGTTTTATGTGGTATTACCGCAGTTCTAACTACGAGGCCTTAAAGACGACTAACAGGGTTTTAATGATTAACGTAGGGACCGTTTTCAAAGCTGCCCCCCCCCACCAAAAAAATAGAAGTTATACTCTTTATTAATTCGTATTCATTTATAAATCTACATTCACACCTGATCACGACTCCCCACTCCGTCTCCTCCGTCTCAAGTTAGCCAGCGATCTTTCCGTTTACATCGCTGTCATAGATTAGTTGTGACAGCAGCTAACCGAGGTGTCAGGCCTTCAAGAGTTTATGTAATAACCCAATCAAACGTTTGAAAATACTGTAACTTTTTTTTCTCAACTTTTATGCTTCCAGCTGAATGTAATTTGAGCCTTTGTTGATTTCATTTAATGATTTGTGTTTGGTTTTATCTTGTGTGATTAAACATGTTAAGCTAATGAGAAAGGCAAAGGGTGGTAACGAATACCTTTGCCTTTCAGTCAAGCCCAACCATTTTTCAGAAAAATGCAAATCCATCTTTGGGCAACGCTGTTAGTCAACTCAGCTTATTTTTTTTAATTAATTTTACTGGTGATTTATCGAGCATTGTTGTGGGAACAGAGATTATTGAACTAAATTATGCAATTTCTACGATAAAACCTCACACATTCACGTCTGATGAGTGTTTAGGAGCTAAGCATTAAAAAAGTAAATCCACTGCAAAAAGAATCGTCTTAACAAGTCTTTAATCTCATTCAGATGTACAAGAGTCCTAAAACAGAAGTGAAGTCAAACCTTCCTCCTCTGAAAGCTGTTTTACCGTTTTCAGAGTTTAAATTTCATTTGAAAAATGCGGCTCTTTGCTTTAACATGTCAAGTAATTTTCAGACAGTGCATTGTGAAACTAAAGACCCAACTCGGCATGAAGAGTTGGAATTGAGTGAGATTGTTCCGCCACACTACTAAATTTGTCTTATGTCGTTTGTTTTTTTAATCTTAGCTGACGTGTTAAGGACGTTTGTTTTTTGTGAGGAGCTAGCTGGGCGAGGTACTGCATCTCCCTCTTTACATGACACTGGTACTCACTCCAATACTGGAAGGTTCATACAAACACTGAATATTTTATACACAAAAGTATGTGTAACTAAATGATATTCTGATGGGAATGTTAACATTTATTTTTCTAAATGCTCAGCTTCTACTCCCGGCAGTTTGGAAACGGGAGGTTGTAGTTAAAGTAAAGCAATAATTAACATCGACTAAGCTAAGACGAAAGGAGGGGCGTACAGACACGTTAACCCAATCTCAGGTAAGGCTGTCCAGTCTGGTCGATGTAGCGGCGCCCTGTGGTGTGTTCGGAGGCAGCGGGGGCCCCGCGTCAGCCCTCGGTTAAGACCGCAGTATTTTAAGAAAAACTACAATACCAGAGGGAGGTTCTGCTCACTGTGGCTCTCCTGGGGAAAGAATCGGATGTACGACTAAACTGTCTGGCGTTTGTTAAGATCTGTCTCTCTCCACGCTTTACAATCATTCCTCCGATGTGACTGCCTTTTATTTCCCACTGTTTTCCTTTTTTATTCCTCATGCTGACCTAACAGATGAATAAAATGCATCCCATGTTTCACTCAACAGAAACTCGCTTCCTTCACTGACTTCACGCCAGATGAGTTTCATATCGATATCTTAGCAACGTAATGCTGTCAGAGGACAACTGCAACAACCGACTTGTCCTGAATAAAGGAAAGAACACCTGTGTATTTAAAAATGCCACAATTCATGACACTCGCAAAACACAAGGGTCGGCGTAAACTTCCAAATTAATTGAGAAAAAGAAAACATGGAATTGCAGTTGTCAAGTTTGCCTGAAACCGCGTCAACGAAAAAACAAACAAGAAAATACGCGAGCTGTTGAAATGAAGGACTGATGCTCCAGTTCCATCTCCTGAGAGGCCGTATTTACACTGGCATGAAAACTAAACTCTGGTTTCTAGTCAGACATCTTGCTCAGGCCCTACACAAACCCACCTGAGCTCAGAATGTAGCTACAGCAGTAGCTGCCATTATTTACACCAACATTAAATGTCAAAAGTGACAATATACTACATAGCACAATCTTTAACCCAAGTTTAAAGTACATGTAAGAAAAATAACAAGAACCTGGCCCTTTTTCGTCAGGTTTACAGACTCCATGAAATAAAAAATGACTGTTACCACATGTTGCTTGATGCATTGTGTACCAATCCATCAATATATGCCACAAAAATGTATTTCAATCTTCCAGCTCCATCCAGCTCTCTGTTAGGAAAACTATCCAGTTTTGTTGCTGCTACATCCTAAGGGGCACATACGATACAACAAAATAACTTGGATTTAATGAAACCCCGTCACATGTATGTACATTGTCCGATTAAAGATCCTACGGTGGCCGAGAACACAACGAGCTACACATTTGAGAGACGTGATGCGAATTGAGAAAACATGCACCAGTTGACATGTGACATTTAGAAATGCTGCAAAAGAACCACATCACAATAGACATGTTTCCAGAGGAATCACTCAAAAGAATCAGTCAAAAGTAAGTTTTGGTACTTTTTTTAAAGTTTACCTTAGTTTCAGGTAACCAGCATGATTTTGATTTTTATAACGTTGCAATTCTCCACCAAGTGGTCAGCTCACCTCCGTGTTGTGGTCCCACATGCTGTCTTTGCTGCACTCACTTTTTGAGCTAGACATGTCGGTTACAAGTCCATCAAAAGTTGGCATTAAAGAAAATGTGTCACAGCGAGGAAGCAAATCCACCCGAATGTCATTTCATGGGGTCTTGTGCAGCAGTGATTACATGCTAGCAGTACATTCAAACTTATTGAGTGGCTGGCTCCCTTTGGTAAAAGTCTGAAACAGATTTCCCTACACTGGTTCGACTCAAGAATAATAGAACATTGAGTTATTCAAACTGAAAGCCAAAGGACATCAAAACTAGCTGTACCTTTAGTTTGACTGAGGAGTCACACAATGCAAAGAAAAACTACTCACCAGCTGCTTTGTGTTGAAGGCTTCTTCAGTATCATTACAAATCGTTTTCCCAGTCGGATGGGGTTCAGGTGTACCACAGGGAGCTGTGTTAGATCCACTTTGAACCTATGAAATGATTGGGAGGCCAATTTTTGGTCGTAATTGTTTGTGACGGTGAAGCAGGAAAATGTTTTTAATGTGCCATGAGCCTGTTTTCATTATTTACACTGGTGTTTTCAAACCATTTTGCTTGACAGTCAATGGGGAGTGAATAGAAGCAATATGTCTTTTTTCCTCTAAGGAGTGAAATGCTTTTTAAACTTTTATTTGTCGGAGGGGCACGCATCAACCACTTTACACCAATCGATCACAAAGGAGAAGAAATGGGCTTCTGTGCTGTACAGATCATATTTGGTTTGTATTTGTTGGCCATTTTCTAAGAACTCCAGTCATTAATAGTAAGTATGGAAGCACACTGTGCTGTTAAAGGTCGAATACGAGTTGTCTGTGAATACGAACGAATTCAACAACTCAGCTGTGTTCGGAGGTGGCAGCTATAGTCCAGATTGAAATGATTTCTCCTACATGTTAAACTCGTTTAAAAATACCTTCAAACTACTACCACTTTCTGTCTTTCTTAAGTGCTTATCAGAGGTTATGGCAGTAAACAATTGTGTGTATTTCCAAAAACATTCATCCTATTCACTGCAAAAAAAGTCCATATTTACAATATCTAATAATCTATCAAATTATCGGTCCGTTTTAACAAATTATTTAATCTATCGTCAAATCTTTTGTTTTCTTAAAACAAATGAGATCTGTGAATGGTAAGATTTCTAATGCACCTTGATTCAAAAATGATCTGGAATAGTGTTTCTCATCTTACTAATTTACCATAAAAAGACATTTTCACTTGTTCAAAGAAAAAAAAAAATCAAACCTGAAGACCCACTGCCGCAGTAGACTGAATGGATTATTAAAATGGACTTCAACCAGCACATAATGTACAAGAGTTCAGAGTCAATCAGAGCTCTTCCCAAATGGTCCGAGAGAGAGCTCCTTATACCGACATGCTGGCGATGAATCCAGGAAGTGTCTGTCATTACCTAAATGTCTTGTTTCTCGAAAGAAAGCATCAACTCAGTTTAGAGTCCAGGCGTCCGGGTTGGGTGGCATCAACCCGGCTGCACGTCAGACCAGCTCCTCGTTGTTGTGTGTCGTCAGTCATCCCGTGATTTTAATTCCATGGCGAATCTCCTCACCGAGACACGCGTTCTTTTGCTGAGTCGACCGTTGCATCACACCTGCAAAGAAAAGAAAATTGTTTGGTTTTTTTTTTTGTGGATTTTTCCCCCCCATCAATAATACCCGGCCAATTGCCCGGGGTGGAGTGACTGGGACGGCTTGGAAGAGTGGGGTAATTGGCCGGGTATAATTGAGGAGGGAAAAAAAACAAAACTAAAAACTACAGACCTACACAGACTTTGTAAACAGTGAATTAATACATTATTACACAACATACAGTACACAACAGCAACAACGCACGGTGCATATGGGTGTGTCCGCTGTTCAGCAGCCTGACTGTCTGTGGACAGAACTCTTACTGAGACGGGTGGTGTGAAATGTGATGCTCGGTAGTGTTTTTTAGATGGAAGGAGGAGAACAGGACATGAGCGGGGTGGCTGGTGTCCTTCATGATGTTCTGGTCTTTCTCTTTGCTGAAAGTGGTGTAGATATTCTGAAGTTGTGTCCTCGCATGTTTACACTCAGTCTTTTCTGCTTCTTAACATTTTGTTTGTCACATCTGTTTGTCATATCTGTCATAGCTGTTCTGGTGTTTCTGAACCGGGGCGGAGCAGCTGTTCTGTTGTTTCTAGGCCGGGACGGAGTAGCTGTTCTGGTGTTTCTGAACCGGGACGGAGTAGCTGTTCTGGTGTTTCTGAACCAGGGTGGAGAAGCTGTTCTGGTGTTTCTGAACCGGGGCGGAGCAGCTGTTCTGTTGTTTCTAGACCGGGACGGAGTAGCTGTTCTGGTGTTTCTGAACCGGGGCGGAGCAGCTGTTCTGTTGTTTCTAGGCCGGGACGGAGTAGCTGTTCTGGTGTTTCTGAACCGGGGCGGAGCAGCTGTTCTGTTGTTTCTAGGCCGGGACGGAGTAGCTGTTCTGGTGTTTCTGAACCGGGATGGAGTAGCTGTTCTGGTGTTTCTGAACCAGGGTGGAGAAGCTGTTCTGGTGTTTCTGAACCGGGGCGGAGCAGCTGTTCTGTTGTTTCTAGACCGGGACGGAGTAGCTGTTCTGGTGTTTCTGAACCGGGGCGGAGCAGCTGTTCTGTTGTTTCTAGACCGGGACAGAGTAGCTGTTCTGGTGTTTCTGAACCGGGGCGGAGCAGCTGTTCTGTTGTTTCTAAACCGGGGCGGAGCAGCTGTTCTGTTGTTTCTAGACCGGGACGGAGTAGCTGTTCTGGTGTTTCTGAACCAGGGTGGAGAAGCTGTTCTGGTGTTTCTAGACCGGGACGGAGCAGCTGTTCTGTTGTTTCTAGACCGGGGCGGAGTAGCTGTTCTGGTGTTTCTAGACCGGGGCAGAGCAGCTGTTCTGTTGTTTCTAGACCGGGACGGAGTAGCTGTTCTGGTGTTTCTGAACCGGGGCGGAGCAGCTGTTATTTTGTTTCTAGACTGGGGCGGAGCAGCTGTTCTGTTGTTTCTAGACCGGGGCGGAGTAGCTGTTCTGGTGTTTCTGAACCGGCTGGTTCAGGCTGGTCTGAGAGCAGATCATATGTGAGGACTACATGTCTTCAGGCTGGTTCTGAGAGCAGATCATATGTGAGGACTAAATGTCTTCAGGCTGGTTCTGAGAGCAGATCATATGTGAGGACTACATGTCTTCAGGCTGGTCTGAGAGCAGATCATATGTGAGGACTACATGTCTTCAGGCTGGTCTGAGAGCAGATCATATGTGAGGACTACATGTCTTCAGGCTGGTTCTGAGAGCAGATCATATGTGAGGACTACATGTCTTCAGGCTGGTCTGAGAGCAGATCATATGTGAGGACGACATGTCTTCAGGCTGGTTCTGAGAGCAGATCATATGTGAGGACTACATGTCTTCAGGCTGGTTCTGAGAGCAGATCATATGTGAGGACTACATGTCTTCAGGGTGGTTCTGAGAGCAGATCATATGTGAGGACTACATGTCTTCAGGCTGGTCTGAGAGCAGATCATATGTGAGAACTACATGTCTTCAGGATGGTCTGAGAGCAGATCATATGTGAGGACTACATGTCTTCAGGATGGTCTGAGAGCAGATCATATGTGAGGACGACATGTCTTCAGGATGGTCTGAGAGCAGATCATATGTGAGGACTACATGTCTTCAGGCTGGTCTGAGAGCAGATCATATGTGAGGACTACATGTCTTCAGGCTGGTCTGAGAGCAGATCATATGTGAGGACTACATGTCTTCAGGCTGGTCTGAGAGCAGATCATATGTGAGGACTACATGTCTTCAGGATGGTCTGAGAGCAGATCATATGTGAGGACTACATGTCTTCAGGCTGGTTCTGAGAGCAGATCATATGTGAGGACGACATGTCTTCAGGATGGTCTGAGAGCAGATCATATGTGAGGACTACATGTCTTCAGGCTGGTTCTGAGAGCAGATCATATGTGAGGACTACATGTCTTCAGGCTGGTTCTGAGAGCAGATCATATGTGAGGACTACATGTCTTCAGGATGGTCTGAGAGCAGATCATATGTGAGGACTACATGTCTTCAGGATGGTCTGAGAGCAGATCATATGTGAGGACGACATGTCTTCAGGATGGTCTAAGAGCAGAGCAGATCATATGTGAGGACTACATGTCTTCAGGCTGGTTCTGAGAGCAGATCATATGTGAGGACTACATGTCTTCAGGCTGGTCTGAGAGCAGATCATATGTGAGGACTACATGTCTTCAGGCTGGTTCTGAGAGCAGATCATATGTGAGGACTACATGTCTTCAGGCTGGTTCTGAGAGCAGATCATATGTGAGGACTACATGTCTTCAGGATGGTCTGAGAGCAGATCATATGTGAGGACGACATGTCTTCAGGCTGGTCTGAGAGCAGATCATATGTGAGGACTACATGTCTTCAGGCTGGTCTGAGAGCAGCTCATATGTGAGGACTACACGTCTTCAGGCTGGTTCTGAGAGCAGATCATATGTGAGGACGACACGTCTTCAGGCTGGTTCTGAGAGCAGATCATATGTGAGGACTACACGTCTTCAGGATGGTCTGAGAGCAGATCATATGTGAGGACGACATGTCTTCAGGCTGGTTCTGAGAGCAGATCATATGTGAGGACTACACGTCTTCAGGATGGTCTGAGAGCAGATCATATGTGAGGACTACATGTCTTCAGGATGGTCTGAGAGCAGATCATATGTGAGGACGACATGTCTTCAGGCTGGTCTGAGAGCAGATCATATGTGAGGACTACATGTCTTCAGGCTGGTCTGAGAGCAGATCATATGTGAGGACTACATGTCTTCAGGGTGGTTCTGAGAGCAGATCATATGTGAGGACTACATGTCTTCAGGATGGTCTGAGAGCAGATCATATGTGAGAACTACATGTCTTCAGGATGGTCTGAGAGCAGATCATATGTGAGGACTACATGTCTTCAGGATGGTCTGAGAGCAGATCATATGTGAGGACTACATGTCTTCAGGATGGTCTGAGAGCAGATCATATGTGAGAACTACATGTCTTCAGGATGGTCTGAGAGCAGATCATATGTGAGGACTACATGTCTTCAGGATGGTCTGAGAGCAGATCATATGTGAGGACGACATGTCTTCAGGCTGGTTCTGAGAGCAGATCATATGTGAGGACGACATGTCTTCAGGATGGTCTGAGAGCAGATCATATGTGAGAACTACATGTCTTCAGGCTGGTTCTGAGAGCAGATCATATGTGAGAACTACATGTCTTCAGGCTGGTTCTGAGAGCAGATCATATGTGAGGACGACATGTCTTCAGGCTGGTTCTGAGAGCAGATCATATGTGAGGACGACATGTCTTCAGGCTGGTCTGAGAGCAGATCATATGTGAGAACTACATGTCTTCAGGCTGGTCTGAGAGCAGATCATATGTGAGGACTACATGTCTTCAGGCTGGTTCTGAGAGCAGATCATATGTGAGGACGACATGTCTTCAGGATGGTCTAAGAGCAGATCATATGTGAGGACTACATGTCTTCAGGCTGGTTCTGAGAGCAGATCATATGTGAGGACTACATGTCTTCAGGATGGTCTGAGAGCAGATCATATGTGAGGACTACATGTCTTCAGGGTGGTTCTGAGAGCAGATCATATGTGAGGACTACATGTCTTCAGGCTGGTTCTGAGAGCAGATCATATGTGAGGACGACATGTCTTCAGGATGGTCTGAGAGCAGATCATATGTGAGGACTACATGTCTTCAGGGTGGTTCTGAGAGCAGATCATATGTGAGGACTACATGTCTTCAGGCTGGTTCTGAGAGCAGATCATATGTGAGGACGACATGTCTTCAGGCTGGTTCTGCTGCTTTTGTCCAGATGGGTGTGAAGTTGTTTACCAACACTTGACCGTTTTGACGACGCAGAGGCCCGAACCAAGCGCCATGCTACGTAAAGAAGCCTCACCTGATCCAGAACGCCGCCGTCCTCCGCCCACATGCCGTCTTAACTGGCCAGGCCTGGGAGCACATAGCCGTCTCTGTATCTGTAAAGCAGCAAGATGAAGAGGACATTAAAGCTGGCTGTGTGACGGCAGCAACCCAGCCACAACACAGGAAGCAGCATGGGAACCCGTCAACCCTTACAGCACAGAGTACGCTGCACATGCTGTGTAGTCATAGTTGTGTATTGTGGCTCATATTAAAGACGTTCCCAGCAGGTGGTTCAGACGACAAACACGGGGAGTCCACACTTCTGTCCAAACACCAAAACACACACCGAGGTAAAGACGGAGAGAAAACAACAAACTATTCACCCCGTTCCTCATCCCAGCAGGGAAAACTGGGGGGAAAGTTTGTGAGGAGAAACCTTCAGAGGACCACCCAAACACACACACACCCACCCACCCACACACACCCACACACACACACCCACCCACCCACCCACACACACCCACCCAAACACAAACACACACCCGCCCACCCACCCACCCACACCCACACAGGGACTTAGTATAGCTTAGTATTTGCTGAGTTTGTTCTTCCCCTTTGGTACGTGTTTTACTTTGTCTTTTGTCACTGTAAAGACCAAACTAACAAACCCAGTTTCTTTATTAAAACACTCTACACTATATTTACAAATACACAATAAAAATGTACAAAATTATGACTCTGATCTATATCTATATCTATATATATATATATATATATACACTACCGTTCAAAAGTTTGGGATCACCCAAACAATTTTGTGTTTTCCATGAAAAGTCACACTTATTCACCACCATATGTTGTGAAATGAATAGAAAATAGAGTCAAGACATTGACAAGGTTAGAAATAATGATTTGTATTTGAAATAAGATTTTTTTACATCAAACTTTGCTTTCGTCAAAGAATCCTCCATTTGCAGCAATTACAGCATTGCAGACCTTTGGCATTCTAGCTGTTAATTTGTTGAGGTAATCTGGAGAAATTGCACCCCACGCTTCCAGAAGCAGCTCCCACAAGTTGGATTGGTTGGATGGGCACTTCTTTGAGCAGATTGAGTTTCTGGAGCATCACATTTGTGGGGTCAATTAAACGCTCAAAATGGCCAGAAAAAGAGAACTTTCATCTGAAACTCGACAGTCTATTCTTGTTCTTAGAAATGAAGGCTATTCCATGCGAGAAATTGCTAAGAAATTGAAGATTTCCTACACCGGTGTGTACTACTCCCTTCAGAGGACAGCACAAACAGGCTCTAACCAGAGTAGAAAAAGAAGTGGGAGGCCGCGTTGCACAACTGAGCAAGAAGATAAGTACATTAGAGTCTCTAGTTTGAGAAACAGACGCCTCACAGGTCCCCAACTGGCATCTTCATTAAATAGTACCTGTTAGAGCCTGTTTGTGCTGTCCTCTGAAGGGAGTAGTACACACCGGTGTAGGAAATCTTCAATTTCTTAGCAATTTCTCGCATGGAATAGCCTTCATTTCTAAGAACAAGAATAGACTGTCGAGTTTCAGATGAAAGTTCTCTTTTTCTGGCCATTTTGAGCGTTTAATTGACCCCACAAATGTGATGCTCCAGAAACTCAATCTGCTCAAAGAAGTGCCCATCCAACCAATCCAACTTGTGGGAGCTGCTTCTGGAAGCGTGGGGTGCAATTTCTCCAGATTACCTCAACAAATTAACAGCTAGAATGCCAAAGGTCTGCAATGCTGTAATTGCTGCAAATGGAGGATTCTTTGACGAAAGCAAAGTTTGATGTAAAAAAAATCTTATTTCAAATACAAATCATTATTTCTAACCTTGTCAATGTCTTGACTCTATTTTCTATTCATTTCACAACATATGGTGGTGAATAAGTGTGACTTTTCATGGAAAACACGAAATTGTTTGGGTGATCCCAAACTTTTGAACGGTAGTGTATATATATATATATATATATATATATATATATATATATATATATATATATAAAAATCTCCTCACTCTTTTTCGGGTGGTGTGTGTCTTCCTCGAGCTCAGGTCCTCTACCAGAGGCCCGGGAGTTTGAGGGTTCTGTGCAGTATCTTAGCTGCTCCTAGGACTGCACTCTTCTGGACAGAGACCTCAGGTGTTGTTCCTGGAATCTGCTGGAGCCACTCTCCCAGTTTGGGGGTCGCAGCCCCTAGTGCTCCTATTACCACTGGGACTACTGTGGACTTCACCTTCCACATCCCATCTAGTTCTTCCCTCAGCCCTTGGTATTCCTCTAGCTTCTCGTGCTCTTTCTTCCTGATGTTGCCGTCTCTTGGGATGCTACATCGATCACTACTGCCGTCTTCTGTTCCTTGTCGACCACCACAATGTCTGGTTGGTGAGCCAGCACCTGCTTGTCAGTCTGGAACCTGAAGTCCCACAGGATATTAGCTCTGCCATTCTCAACCACCTTTGGTGGCGTCTCCCATTTGGACTTCGGGACTTCAACTCTGTATTCAGTACAGATATTCCTGTACACTTTCCCAGTCCCTTGGCTAGTTGGCTGGCTTTCAGTGTACGCTTTTCCAGCTAGCATTTTACACCCTGCTACCAAGTGCTGGACTGTCTCAGGGGCGTCTTTGCACAGCTTACATCTTGGGTCATGTCTGGTGTGGTAGACCCTTGCCTCATTGTGCTGCTATGATCAGAGCCTCTGTGCTGTCCTTTCGCCTTTTCTAGCCACTGGTAGGATTTCTCAATATCAGCCCCATCTTCTATCTGTCAATGGTACATCCCATGGAGGAGCTTGATCTTCCATGATATCTCCTCTTCTTCCTCCCCACTCTGTCTTCTGCTGCCTGGGATACTCACTCAGCAGTTCTTCCTGGAGGGTCCTCTTTCTGATGTACTCATAGATGTTCCTTGTTTCATCCTTGATAGTGGCTCTGACACTTACTAATCCTCAGCCCCCCATCTTTTTGCTTATGTACAGTCTCAGGTTCCTGGACTTTGGGTGGAACCCTCAGTGCATTGTGAAGCGTTTTCATGTCCTGATATCTGTCCTTTATCTCCTCCTTTGGCCAGCTTATTATTCCAGCTGGGTATCTGTTGACTGGTAGGGCATATGTGTTGATGTTTTGGATCTTATTGTTCCCATTGAGCTGGCTCCTCAGGACCTGCCTCACTCTTTAGAGGTATTTGGCTGTAGCTGACCGCCTTGCTACCTCTTCATGGTTTCCATTTGCCTATGGAATACCCAGGTACTTGTAACTGTCCTGTATGTCTGTTATCCTGCCATCTGGTAATTCATTCAGTCTTCAACACCTTTCCTCTTTTTGCCACCATTCAACTGCACTTGTCCAGTCCGAATGACATCCTGAAGTCATCGCTGTAGAGCCTGGTGAGGTGGATTAGCGAGTCAATGTCTCGCTCATGCCTGGTATACAGCTCGACATCATCCATGTATTAGAGATGGCTGATGGCAACTCCACTTTTGAACCTGTATCGATATCCATTCTTTGTGATGATTTGTCATTATGGGTTACTGAATGTAGATTGATGGGGGGACAAATGGCAATTTTATCCATTTTAAATTATCTCTACAACACTAAAACGTTTTTTTTTTGTCTCCATGGCGATGGTGGTCACGTGGCTTGGGTCCTGGGCTGTTCTGGTGGCATCTGGACACTGCTTGGCATCCTCCTCATCATCCATCCATCCATCCATTATCCGAACCGCTTATCCTGCTCTCAGGCTCGCGGAGATGCTGGAGCCTATAATTCTAACTGTGTTATCCTCTTCAATGTTGTATTGTCTAAATTGTGTAAACACAACATCATGGCATGTTGTGCGTCTTGGGAGAGAGATCCTCCTCTGGTGCTCTCCCTGAGCTTTCTTCCTGTTTTTTCTCCCTGTTAAAGGTTTTTTAGGGAGGTGTTCCTTATCCGATGTGAGGGTCTAAGGACAGGATGTTGTGTTGCTGTAAAGCCCCCTGAGGCACATGTGTAATTTGTGATATTGGGCTACACAAATAACATTGACTTGACTTAAATGTGCAAAAAGCGACGGGGCCTGAATACGGTCTCGAGCCAATCGTTCTCAGTTACTCGTATTATTTCTCACGTCAGCTGCTGCTGGGAGAACACTCAGCTCTGGTTTCCCTGGAAAACAACACCAGCGACCACCGCCTCTGCTGAGCAGCCAGCAAACCAGGGAGCCAAACAAGATTAAAAGGAGCATGAAGCCGTCTCTGGTTTAGCGGCCCTCGTTCCCTCCTGCTTACCGGTCGCGTCTGGTCTGGAAGTGGGATTACACCCAACGGGGTTCTGGGGTAACGGGAGGTGGCAAATCCACCGATGTGTGTGTGTGTGTGTGTGTGTGTGTGTGTGGGCACAGCCAAGTCCCACTCAATCCCCCAGACAGGCAGGAGAGCTGCTGAAACCAAACCCTGATCAGCTTTCACACCCTGCTGCTGTCCACATGGAGGACCTTATGAATATTCACAAGACCTGTCGGTCGGTCGGTCTGTCTGTCTGTCCGTCTCTCCGTCTGTGTGTCTATGCATGATGTGACTCTGCGTCTCTGTTTTCTCTCTCTATTTGGCTATCTTCTTCTTCTCTGTGTCAGTTTGTCTTTCTGAAATGAGATTCTCTGGCAGGGACAGGATGAGCAAGATGAAAAATAAAAGCAGCTTTTGGAAACAGACTCAAGAGTTGACATCACCCAGGTGGTGCTACATACTGGTGGTGGTTGAAGTGAGTTACCCCCTTCAATGTGAAGTGCTTTGGGCGTCTAGAAAAGCGCTATATATATATATATATATATATATATATATATATATATATATATATATATATATACACACACTACCGTTCAAAAGTTTGGGATCACATTGAAATGTCCATATTTTTGAAGGAAAAGCACTGTACTGTTCAATGAAGATAACTTTAAACTAGTCTTAACTTTAAAGAAATACACTCTATACATTGCTAATGTGGTAAATGACTATTCTAGCTGCAAATGTCTGGTTTTTGGTTCAATATCTACATAGGTGTATAGAGGCCCATTTCAAGCAACTATCACTCCAGTGTTCTAATGGTACAATGTGTTTGCTCATTGGCTCAGAAGGCTAATTGATGATTAGAAAACCCTTGTGCAATCATGTTCACACATCTGAAAACAGTTTAGCTCGTTACAGAAGCTACAAAACTGACCTTCCTTTGAGCAGATTGAGTTTCTGGAGCATCACATTTGTGGGGTCAATTAAACGCTCAAAATGGCCAGAAAAAGAGAACTTTCATCTGAAACTCGACAGTCTATTCTTGTTCTTAGAAATGAAGGCTATTCCATGCGAGAAATTGCTAAGAAATTGAAGATTTCCTACACCGGTGTGTACTACTCCCTTCAGAGGACAGCACAAACAGGCTCTAACCAGAGTAGAAAAAGAAGTGGGAGGCCGCGTTGCACAACTGAGCAAGAAGATAAGTACATTAGAGTCTCTAGTTTGAGAAACAGACGCCTCACAGGTCCCCAACTGGCATCTTCATTAAATAGTACCCGCAAAACACCAGTGTCAACATCTACAGTGAAGAGGCGGCTGCGGGATTCTGGGCTTCAGGGCAGAGTGGCAAAGAAAAAGCCATATCTGAGACTGACCAATAAAAGAAAAAGATTAAGATGGGCAAAAGAACACAGACATTGGACAGAGGAAGACTGGAAAAAAGTGTTGTGGACGGATGAATCCAAGTTTGAGGTGTTTGGATCACAAAGAAGAACGTTTGTGAGACGCAGAACAAATGAAAAGATGCTGGAAGAATGCCTGACGCCATCTGTTAAGCATGGTGGAGGTAATGTGATGGTCTGGGGTTGCTTTGGTGCTGGTAAGGTGGGAGATTTGTACAGGGTAAAAGGGATTCTGAATAAGGAAGGCTATCACTCCATTTTGCAACGCCATGCCATACCCAGTGGACAGCGCTTGATTGGAGCCAATTTCATCCTACAACAGGACAATGACCCTAAACACACCTCCAAATTGTGCAAGAACTATAGAGCAGAAGCAGGCAGCTGGTATTCTATCGGTAATGGAGTGGCCAGCGCAGTCACCAGATCTGAACCCCATTGAGCTGTTGTGGGAGCAGCTTGACCGTGTGGTACGCAAGAAGTGCCCATCCAACCAATCCAACTTGTGGGAGCTGCTTCTGGAAGCGTGGGGTGCAATTTCTCCAGATTACCTCAACAAATTAACAGCTAGAATGCCAAAGGTCTGCAATGCTGTAATTGCTGCAAATGGAGGATTCTTTGACGAAAGCAAAGTTTGATGTAAAAAAAATCTTATTTCAAATACAAATCATTATTTCTAACCTTGTCAATGTCTTGACTCTATTTTCTATTCATTTCACAACATATGGTGGTGAATAAGTGTGACTTTTCATGGAAAACACAAAATTGTTTGGGTGATCCCAAACTTTTGAACGGTAGTGTATATATATATATATATATATATATATATATATATATATATATATATATATATATATATATATATGTGTGTGTGTGTCATTATTGCTATCATTATTATTACTATTAGCAGGTGAGTGGATCTGAGACGAGCAGAAGAAATGTCTACATGAAGTGAAACACAACAGGATGCTCACACGACCTGCTCATAGCTTTGAACAGAATAGAGCAGAATAGAACAGAATAGAACAGAATAGAATAGAATACTCCTTATTAGTCATTTTGTACATACATACAAATGAAATGTATTCTCTGCATTTACCCCATCCTAGTTGTGTAGCCAGGAGCAGTGGGCAGCCACTGTGCAGCGTCCGGGGACCAACTCCAGTTATTTCTTCCCACTGCCTTGCTCAGGGGCACAGACGGTAGTAACCCTAACATGCACGTCTTTTTGATGGTGGGAAGAAACCAGAGCACCCGGAGGAAACCCACGTAGACACGGGGAGAACATGCAAACTCCACACAGACAGGACCTGGGACGGCCTGGGGTTCGAACCCAGGACCTTCTTGCTGTGAGGCAACAGTGCTGACCACCGTGCTGCCCTTTACAATAAAGTCAAATTACAACAACAACAAATACAACAGCAAAAATCCTAGCAGCAGCAGCAGCAGCAGCCGT
Source organism: Lampris incognitus (assembly GCF_029633865.1). Lineage (NCBI taxonomy): Eukaryota > Metazoa > Chordata > Actinopteri > Lampriformes > Lampridae > Lampris > Lampris incognitus. Next base: position 46,468,062 of record NC_079225.1, read on the forward strand.
AGTAATTGTTGGCGTTACTAACAATAATAACCCTCATTATAGTAATAATAATCATTATCATTATTAGTACTAATGGAGACCTGACTTTATCAAGTTCTTTATTTGAACAAACACTGAATCAGCACTTGATTTTGTTTGTTTTTTAAAGCAAAGCTTCATGTGTTTGTCTGACAGGGGCAATATGTCAACAAGGTGCCTTGCTCAAGTGTCCGACACACAACAGTTTGAACTGTACAGTATTTGTGGCTACACATACACACTTGGCTATGAATAAATGTTCACATTTACTTAAAACACATTACTGTAGTTTACGCTGGGGGGGGGGGTATATGAAGTACTGAAGACGAGCATATGCAGAGTACAACGGTTGCCGTCTGAGCCACGAGCCAAGACGGACAAATCTATCTGTGCAACACTAAGTCGAGTCCTGCAGGGCTTTACAAACACAACTACATTCTATACAATGGACAACACCCCCTGTTTCTCTGTGCCAACTTTGAAAATGCCTCTTAAAACTCGTCAAAGACCATCCACACTGAAAAACAGTGTCTTCATTTGCTGGTTTTATTCCCCGTCCTCATGTTTCTCTTTTAAGTCGTTTCTCAATGTAATATTTTATCAATATTTTTCATTTATTTGCGTCAACATGAAATATGAGCCCTGCCGGACTGACAATGTAGAGTCAAACACATCGCTGCTTGTCCCACGTCAGTTGTGATGTCAGGTGGAGAAACATGGTTTTTATTTCATGGAGGAGTCACTCCTCTTGGTGAAGGAGGAGGTATAATAAAAGACGCCTTCTCAAACAGATGACTACATACACCAAGGGGAGCGGCTTCCACGCTGAATAAAAAGCAGGGTTCCCCACAGGAAACGCCAGTCAGATGATGCTTAGCAGTCCACACTGATAGTCCAGTTCATGTTCTCGATAGGCTTGTAGGCAAGACCAAGTCTGTCCAACTGAAGTCCAATGGGACCAAAACTTGTGACACCAAATTCCATCCATTACCCACGCCGCTGATCCTGCTCTCAGGGTTGCAGGGATGCTGCAGCCTATCCCAGCAGTCATTGGGCAGCAGGCGGGGAGACACCCTGGACATCCTGTCCATCACACACACACATTCACACCTAGGGACACTTTAGTACGGCCTCCATGTGTTTGGACTGTGGGAGGAAACCGGAGCCCCCGGAGGAAACCCACCCAGACACGGGGAGAACATGCAAACTCCACACAGAGGACGACCCGGGACGACCCCCAAGGTTGGGCTACCCCGGGGCTCGAACCCAGGACCTTCTTGCTGTGAGGCGACCGCGCTAACCACTGCGCCACCGTGCTGCAACAGGAGGATGTTTTACTCTTACATAAAGGAAATGTGAGGAGACTAAAAAACAATGCCAGTTATTTACATCAAATTACAAAAGAAACTAATCATATTGTAGCAAATTCGGGGGACAACGCAACCACAGGAAGTGCCGCGGCCGGGAAGCGAACCCGTATCGCCCGCACCGCAGGAGGCATCGCTAACCGCTAGACTAAAGGGGGTCAGACCCGCCAGCCAGCGGCCAGCGTGTCTTCTTATCCGTGCACGTTACACTATTAAATCAACTCATCGGGAATTTGATAGGGGGATTGATTTGATCACAAAAGTCCCACAGCTGAACTGTCTTGAAACATGACCACGAGCCCCGACTGTCTGGGACCGAGTCAGGTTCGAGTCATTAAGCTGTAAAGTCCGAGACGAGATCGAGACCTTCGAAAGGCAAATTCGAGACCAAGTCCATGCTGGAGTGCTCCATGCTTCAGTTTGACATCCTGTACTCCTGGATGACACACGTATGAACCCACACAGACACACATTCACTCATTTGTCTTTTAAAAGGTTTTTATAAAAAATGATATATAATCTTTTGTGACCGTTTCCATTATTTGCTGACGTACCTGCACACTGCTCCGTGGCCGGGGACCACCTGGCACCGCCTCCCAGCGGGGCAGTAGTTTGGCTGGAGGTCACAGATGCTCCGACAGGGGGCATTGTCCAGCGACAGATACCCCGGATCACAGAGACACTCGGCCTCCCTGCTGCGGCGGTTCACCATACAGCGTGACCGGCTGCCGCAGGCCAGGAACTTACAGGCGTCGGCCTGATCCGCTGCAGACACACGGACGGGGGGAGGGAGGGAGGGAGGGAGGGAGGAACAGAGCAGATGTTAGTATTCAAGACACGAGGCCTCCCTCTCCCTCTCTCTCTCTCTCTCTCCATGCTCCCACTTCACCTCCGCCTCCTCCTCCTGCCGTCACGCAGGTCGCTCACTCGAGGAGCGTTAGGTTTTAATGAGATCCTCAACTTGTGCTCCACTGTGAAATGTCACATTTGGCCTCTGGTGCTGATGGTTTGTCAGACTAAACATTACAACCAGCTCCGGGAAACAACGCCACTTTCATCGCTTCCCAGCGCCGACCCCCAACCCCCCCCCCCCCCAGCAATGTGAGGGTCCGCTCAATAATCAATCTATTGATCCACTTACCTGTTCACCTATCAATCTTTAATGAACTGAATCTGTTGGTAGAGTTAAAAACCCAGCAGTCAGCCAGATACCCTGGTGCGTAGTGTACAGAGCGACGGTTTACCCCAACCAGTCCGCCATCTGCCGACTGTTCCACAGCCACTCAGCACTTTTCCCTGTCAATCCGTCTGTCCACCTTCCCACCAACGTGTGTGTGTGTGTGTGTGTGTGTGTGTGTGTGTGTGTGTGTGTGTGTGTGTGTGTGTGTGTGAGACAGAGCGAGACAAGAGAGAGCGAGAGAGACAGAGAGGAAGAGAGAGACACACACAGAGACAGAGACAGAAAGAGAGAGACAGACACACAGGCAGAAAGAACAAGAGAGACGGAAAGAGAGCGAGAGACAGAAAGAGAAAGAGAGAGCGAGAGAGACAGAGAGGAAGAGAGAGACACACAGAGACAGAAAGAGAGAGAGCACAAGAGAGACTGAAAGAGAGGGTGAGAGAGAGAGAGACAGACAGACAGAAAGAGAGGGTGAGAGAGAGAGACAGACAGGCAGAAAGAACAAGAGAGACGGAAAGAGAGCGAGAGACAGACAGACAGACAGACAGACAGACAGACAGACAGAGTAGAGAGAGACAGAAAGAACAAGAGAGATGGAAAGAGAGCGAGAGACAGAAAGAGAAAGAGAGAGACAGAGTAGAGAGAGACAGAAAGAACAAGAGAGATGGAAAGAGAGCGAGAGACAGAAAGAGAAAGAGAGAGACAGAGTAGAGAGAGACAGAAAGAACAAGAGAGATGGAAAGAGAGCGAGAGACAGAAAGAGAAAGAGAGAGACAGAGTAGAGAGAGACAGAAAGAACAAGAGAGATGGAAAGAGAGCGAGAGACAGAAAGAGAAAGAGAGAGACAGAGTAGAGAGACAGAAAGAACAAGAGAGATGGAAAGAGAGCGAGAAACAGAGACAGACAGAGACAGAGTAGAGAGAGACAGAAAGAACAAGAGAGACGGAAAGAGAGCGAGAGACAGAAAGAGAAAGAGAGAGACAGAGTAGAGAGAGACAGAAAGAGAAAGAGAGAGACAGAGAGACAGAAAGAGAGGGTGAGAGAGAGAGAGACAGAGAGACAGAAAGAGAGGGTGAGAGAGAGAGACAGAGAGACAGAGACAGAGTAGAAGGCTGAGAGCTCACTGATCTCTCGATGTTCTGCCTGGATAAGGACGATGAGAGCAGAGCCTCTTCCAGGCTTTTAAAAGGAGCAGTCAGCTGGGGCAGAACTGGCCAAGCACTCATGGTAAAGTCTACATGACTTCAATCTACATGTAAAATATACTCTAACCTACTGCACCGCCATACACCTGTCTGTCTCTCCCAGCCTGCTCACATACACACTACCTGTCTGTCTCTCCCAGCCTGCTCAAATACACACTACCTGTCTGTCTCACACAGCCTGCTCATATACATACTACCTGTCTGTCTCACACAGCCTGCTCACATACATACTACCTGTCTGTCTCTCCCAGCCTGCTCAAATACACACTACCTGTCTGTCTCACACAGCCTGCTCACATACATACTACCTGTCTGTCTCACACAGCCTGCTCACATACATACTACCTGTCTGTCTCTCCCAGCCTGCTCAAATACACACTACCTGTCTGTCTCACACAGCCTGCTCATATACATACTACCTGTCTGTCTCACACAGCCTGCTCACATACATACTACCTGTCTGTCTCACACATATACTACCTGTCTGTCTCACACACAGCCTGCTCACATACATACTACCTGTCTGTCACACCCAGCCTGCTCACATACACACCTGTCTGTCACACACAACCTGCTCACATACACACCTTTCTGTCTCACACAGCCTGCTCACATACATACTACCTGTCTGTCACACACAGCCTGCTCACATACATACTACCTGTCTGTCTCACACAGCCTGCTCACATACATATACTACCTGTCTGTCTCACACAGCCTGCTCACATACATACTACCTGTCTGTCTCACACAGCCTGCTCACATACATACTACCTGTCTGTCTCACACAGCCTGCTCACATACATACTACCTGTCTGTCTCACACAGCCTGCTCACATACATACTACCTGTCTGTCTCTCCCAGCCTGCTCAAATACACACTACCTGTCTGTCTCACACAGCCTGCTCATATACATACTACCTGTCTGTCTCACACAGCCTGCTCACATACATACTACCTGTCTGTCTCACACATATACTACCTGTCTGTCTCACACACAGCCTGCTCACATACATACTACCTGTCTGTCACACCCAGCCTGCTCACATACACACCTGTCTGTCACACACAACCTGCTCACATACACACCTTTCTGTCTCACACAGCCTGCTCACATACATACTACCTGTCTGTCACACACAGCCTGCTCACATACATACTACCTGTCTGTCTCACACAGCCTGCTCACATACATATACTACCTGTCTGTCTCACACAGCCTGCTCACATACATACTACCTGTCTGTCTCACACAGCCTGCTCACATACATACTACCTGTCTGTCTCACACAGCCTGCTCACATACATACTACCTGTCTGTCTCACACAGCCTGCTCACATACATATACTACCTGTCTGTCTCACACAGCCTGCTCACATACATACTACCTGTCTGTCACACCACAGCCTGCTCACATACACACCTGTCTGTCACATCACAGCCTGCTCACATACACACCTGTCTGTCACACCACAGCCTGCTCATATATACACCTGTCTGTCACACACAGCCTGCTCATATACACACCTGTCTGTCACACACAGCCTGCTCACATACACACCTGTCTGTCACACCACAGCCTGCTCACATACACACCTGTCTGTCACATCACGGCCTGCTAACATACATACTACCTGTCTGTCTCACACATATACTACCTGTCTGTCTCACACAGCCTGCTCACATACATACTACCTGTCTGTCTCACACAGCCTGCTCACATACATACTACCTGTCTGTCTCACACAGCCTGCTCACATACATACTACCTGTCTGTCTCACACAGCCTGCTCACATACATACTACCTGTCTGTCACACACAGCCTGCTCACATACACACCTGTCTGTCTCACACAGCCTGCTCACATGCATACTACCTGTCTGTCTCACACAGCCTGCTCACATACATACTACCTGTCTGTCTCTCCCAGCCTGCTCACATGCACACCTGTCTGTCTCACACAGCCTGCTCACATACATACTACCTGTCTGTCTCACACAGCCTGCTGACATACACACCTGTCTGTCTCACACAGCCTGCTCACATACATACTACCTGTCTGTCTCACACAGCCTGCTGACATACACACCTGTCTGTCTCACACAGCCTGCTCACATACACACCTTTCTGTCTCACACAGCCTGCTCACATACACACCTTTCTGTCTCACACAGCCTGCTCACATACACACCTGTCTGTCACACACAGCCTGCTCACATACACACCTGTCTGTCACACACAGCCTGCTCATATACACACCTGTCTGTCACATCACAGCCTGCTCACATACACACCTGTCTGTCACATCACAGCCTGCTCACATACACACCTGTCTGTCACATCACAGCCTGCTCATATATACACTTGTCTGTCACACACAGCCTGCTCATATACACACCTGTCTGTCACACCACAGCCTGCTCACATACACACCTGTCTGTCACATCACAGCCTGCTCACATACACACCTGTCTGTCACATCACAGCCTGCTCATATACACACCTGTCTGTCACACCACAGCCTGCTCACATACACACCTGTCTGTCACATCACAGCCTGCTCACATACACACCTGTCTGTCACACCACAGCCTGCTCATATACACACACCTGTCTGTCACATACAGCCTGCTCATATGCACACCTGTCTGTCACATCACAGCCTGCTCATATACACACCTGTCTGTCACATCACAGCCTGCTCATATACACACCTGTCTGTCACATCACAGCCTGCTCATATACACACCTGTCTGTCACATCACAGCCTGCTCATATACACACCTGTCTGTCACATCACAGCCTGCTCATATACACACCTGGCTCCACGTCTAGTGAGTGAGTGTCGATCTGGATGTGCAGATGCTTTGCGGCGTTGGAGCAGAACTCCTCCAGGACGCAGTGGACCGCCTCGGTGATGTTGTACGGCACCGACTTGGCAAACTTCATCTTGCTGTTGATGACAACACTGCCCTTCCTGAAGTTCAGGATCTCCAGCTTCCTGAAGCCCGTCAGGTTGGACTGCAGGTACGGCAGCAACTAGAGGGACAAGCAGAGCAGGGCGCTGGTTAACGCTCACATCACCAACACCTCATAACACCAACGCACACACACAATACTGGCAGAGTCAATGCCTTGCTGCACACGCTGGGCAAAACTAGTCACTCTAGTTTATACTTTACTCCTCTGTAAGTGAGGAGGAGTTTTTTCAGTGTCCTGCTGAGAACGACCGGGATTTCACTCCTACCTAAAACGACCGTGGGCCGTCAAAATGACCGCCACGGTTTTTAAACTCTGTATTCTGTCAAGATAAATACCCTGTTGATATATTAATGCATTACATATGTTAGTATGTCTGTTAAGAAGCTAACTGACACCAAAATTAAAATTTTAACTACTTTAATACTATTTTTCAAACAATTCAAAATGGCCGCTGTCCAACGCCTGCAAATACTGCAGCGCCTCGGTGGTAGTCATGGTGCGTCTGTGACGGCGTCTGTAACCAGACATGTTGGACATCATCACACATCAAGTTTAGACTATTTCTCTGCACTGGAGGACGCTAATAATGGGAAATTTCAACGCAAAAGTTGGAGAAGGAGAAACAGAGGAACAGCGGTCTCGCACCATATGGCCTAGGACAACGCAATGACGGAGGAGAGAGACTTTTGACTTTCTGTCAAGCAAACAAAATGACCATCACAAACACAATGTTTAAACATCATCCAAAAAGACGCTATACGTGGATTTCACCTGATCAACAATCAAGAAACCAGATTGACTACATTTTGGTAATAGAGGTTGAATGACATCTTTTCTCAACTGCAAAAATCGACCAGGAGCAGATTGCGACACCGACCACGTCTTGGTTTGCGCAAAGGTAAGAATCAAAACATTCAAAGCACAAGCAACAACGCCCACGCTAAGACTACTACTACTAGTACTACCACTACTACTACTACTACTACTCCTTTCAGCTGCTCCCGTTAGGGGTCGCCACAGCGGATCATCCGTCTCCATCTCTTCCTGTCCTCTGCATCTTCCTCTGTCACACCAGCCACCTGCATGTCCTCCCTCACCACCTCCATAAACCTCCTCGTTGGCCTTCCTCTGCTCCTCTTCCCTGGCAGCTCCATATTCAGCATCCTTCTCCCAGTATACCCAGCATCTCTCCTCCACACATGTCCACACCATCTCAATCTTGTCTCTCTTGCTTTGTCTCCAAACCGTCCAAACGCCCACGCTAAGACATGATGTAGAAAACCTCAATGATGAAAGCATAAAGATGAATTTCCAAATTAAGACAGAAAATAAGTTTGAAACTCTCCTCACAACCATCTCAGAAGAGACACCGCCTGAGGAATTACGGCGAAGCATCAAGTCTATACATTTGCCCGCCGCAGACACAACATTAGGGAAATAGAAACGAAACAAAGACAAAGCCACGGATAAGCGACGAAACTGTAAAAACTGCAGAACAAAAGGGAAAGGCTAGAAGAAGCAACGGTTTAAAGGAATATAAGAATCTCAAAAGAAACGTACAGCCACAGATTCGGCGAGATAAGCGTTCTTGGCTGGAACATGAATGCCAGAAGATTACAGAATTCCACAAAGAGAACAAATCAAAAGAATTCTTCGATCAAATCCAGTCTGTGAAAGGAAAACCCTTTTCACCTAACCAACTATGTGTGAAGGACAAAGACAAGAACACTAAATGAAAACGAAAAAGTCATGAACAGATGGAAAGAATATGGAGAAGAGCTTTTTTGCCTCCCACAAAATGAAGTGAGCCCAATCATAGCAAAAGTAAAAATAGAAGTTGAACCTCCGCCACTTATAAACGAAATTGAGGATGCTATAAAACACCTTAAAGCAGGCAAATCACCAGGTTTAGACAACATACCTGCTGAACTAATTATACATTCTGGAAACTTGGGAAAACAGGCCATCCACCTGCTATGCACCAACATTTGGCAAAAACAAGCGTGGCCACAAGAATGGAAAAAGCAAGAATGTGTCACGCTCTACAAATCAGGCGACCCAAAGGAACGGTCAAATTACTGGACCATAGCTCTTACTAGCCACACAAGCAACATTTTACACAGACCGAAGAGTAAAATAGAGACTGAAATTGCAGAAGAACAAGCTGGTTTCAGAGCCGGACGAGGAACAGCTGATATGCTATGTGCATTATAAGTCCTCACTGAGAAGATTAACGAATACAATGAAAAAGAGGGGTACATAGTTTTCATAGACTACAGTAAGGCTTTTGATACTGTAAGTCATGCAAAACTCTTTGACACAATGGAGAATATGGGCTTTCTGCCTCACCTCGTATCACTCATAGCTATACAAAGACCAAGAAGCTGTCATCCGTTGGAACAACAACCACACAAGCCCCTTCAAAATTAAAAAAGGCGTTCATCGAGGATGCATCCTCTCTCCCCAACTCTTCAGTATATACACTGAGCAGACCATGAGAGAAGCAGAAGTCGAGAATTCAGGAATCAAAGTCGGAGGCAGAAAAATATTAAACCTGAGATACGCCGACGACACGGCTCTCTGTGTAAACAACCGTCAAAAATAACGAACCTTCTTGACAACACAAACAACAAAGGCCAGCTAAAGAACATGAAATTAAACACAAAAAAGACCAAAGTAAGGCACATTAGAAAAGGCACATACCAACCCATCTAAATAGAAAGCGAAGAACTTGAAAGAGTTGAAAACTTCAAATATCTGGGCTCCTTAAAATCTCATGATGGCTACTGTTCCAAAGATATCCAAACACGTATTGCCACTGCAAAAACAAAAATGATCGAACTGAAAAATATCTGGAAAGACAAAGACCTATCCAAAAAACTAAAGTTAAAAATTCTAAAGGCAATAATATGGCCTACTGTGACATATGGGGCAGAAGGCTGGGCATTGAGACAAAAAGATAAAGATAAAAAGTGGTTCTACCGAAGACTCTTAAACATCAACTGGCGAGAGAAAAGAACCAATCAAAGCATCCTACAACAACTTGGCGTCAATCGAGAACTATAGGGTGCCACTGTTAAAAGAAAGATGAGCTTCTTTGGTTATTCAAGCCGGAACAACAAACGCTCTCTCACAAGAGACATCATACAAGGGAAGATGGAGGGTAAACGAGGACGTGGCCACCCCAGGATGAAGTATATAGACAATTTAAAGGAATGGACTGGACACTCTATGGATGAAATGTTCAACGCCATAAGAGACAGGGACAGATGGGGCAACATCATCAGGCAGGCAATGCGAGCAGCCAACGCCCACAAGCACGACGCTGGATGAGTGGAGGATGCTAGTGTGTTTCTAGGACAGAATAATGAACTTTGTGAAGCAAATGATGCGACCAACACACGTCATAAATACTACTGACATGACGCACACGATCACGCGCAAATTACGAGCAGCCACGTTGACCGCTCATGGTCGTTTTAGGTAGATCTTACCATAACTTTTTTTGTTCAATTGATCAAAAACTCATTTTAATGCAAATATATGCAATTTTTAGGAGCATTCAGGGAGCGGCAGGTCTGAATCTTCCCCCCCCCCCCACAAAGTTATTAAACTTTGAAAATCCAAAATGGTCATAATGACCGGCTTGGCCATTCTAGTGTTTCCCCCCACCCCCCCATTTTCTCCCCAATTGTACTTGGCCAGGTACCCCACTCTTCTGAGCCGTCCCGGTCGCTGCTCCACCCCCTCTGCTGATCCAGGGAGGGCTGCAGACTTCCACATGCCAGGTGACATGCCGTCACTAGGGGGACGTAATGCGTGGGAGGATCATGCTATTCCCCTCAGTTCCCCCTCACCCATGAACAGGTGCCCCGGCCGACCAGAGGAGGCGCTACTGTAGCGATCAGGACACATACCCACATCCAGCTTCCCACCCGCAGACACGGCCAATTGTGTCTGTAGGGATGCCCGACTAAGCCGGAGGTAACACGGGGATTCGACCCGGCGATCCTGTGTTGGTAGGCAACGGAATAGACCGCCACGCCACCTGAACGTCTTGGTCATTGCAGCGTTAAAGAAACTACAGCAAGGCAGGTATTTGCTGACACAGGGAATTAAACCTACGACCGCAGGCTAAAGAAACCTCCTGCTACTGTACAGAACACGTTTAAGTGCCATGACTGAAGCGCTCATCTCCAAAGAGGATCAACCAGAGGATAAACCAGCTCTGGCAGCTTTTCACAAGCAGTCGCCAAGTAACAGCGTTGTAGGACCAGCAGACACAACTCCAGTAAGACCCACACCTAATCTGCTCACCTCACATCTAGACACATACAACCCTGCATCTCCAAGAGACACCAGAGACCTTGTAAACAGGCAGCAGCTGTTCCACATCTGACATGAACATTTCTCTTCTGCACGGTCTTTAGTACCGTTCATCAAATCCTGAACATACAAGAAATTCCATAATGGAATCAGATCCCCCCCCCCCCATTTTCTTTCTTTTTTTTGCCAATTGTCAATTCTCTTAAATCATCATCAGAAGAGTACAAAATAACAAAACAAAAGTATTTTATGTTGACAACATTTTTAGGGGTACTTTCCATGAACATAAAAGCATTTTGCTCCTGTTGCAGATAAAAACACTGACTACAGCAGTGGTGTTTTTGTTTGTATCGATCCTGTCCCTGTTCACAGCAGTTTTCCAATATTCCGAGACAAGAGGCTTCAAGTTGAATTTCATTTCACCACATCACTAACCGAAATAAATACGCTGCTTTTCAAACTGCAGGGTCCATTTAAAAACTGCTCACTACCTTAAATGCCAACATTAAGTATTTATTTATTTATTTATTTATTTATCCTCCTTGCCGTCCCGGTCGCTGCTCAGCCCCCTCTGCTGATCCGGGGAGGGCTGCAGACTACCACATGCCTCCTCCCATACATGTGGAGTCACCAGCCGCTTCTTTTCACCTGACAGTGAGGAGTTTCACCAGGGGGACATAGCGTGTGGGAGGATCATGCCATTCCCCCCAGTTCCCCCTCCCCCCTGAACAGGCGCCCCTACCAACCAGAGGTGCTAGTGCAGCGACCAGGACACATACCCACATCCGGCTTCCTACCTGCAGACATGGTCAATTGTGTCTGTAGAGATGCCCGACCAAATTGGAGGTAACATGGAGACTCGATCTGGCGAGCCCCGTGTTGGTAGGCAACGGAATAGACTGCCACACCACCCGGACACCCAACGGCAAGTATTTTTCGCACATTTCTCTCTTATTCTGCATAATCACCAGTGTGTCTCTTCTGTGGTCGGTGGAAGTGGTGTGGCAGGAAACACCCCAGATAAAGCTAGTGGGGGGGGCATTTGGAGTTGACCTCAGACACCAGTTGCAGTACTGGCAGCCTGAACCACCTCCCATCATTCAAAGAACACAGGCTGAGCCAAGTGGAGGTCTTCCAGGGGGAGTTTAAATTAAATTTATGCAAACAGTTGCTAATTAGGAGGCTTCAGATGCCTACTTAAGGGAGATGTTCCAGTCAACAAGTGCTCTTCACACGTGGTGCAAGAAGAAAAGATGACCTGACATTCTTTGTTTAAATGAACAGATTTTTAGAGGAAAAAAAGCAGCTAATCTAGCTGCTTTTTTCACTTAGGTCTCTTTAAAATGCCATCTAGATTACGTTATAACGCCATGAAATGGGGTAGCACAGAGACCTAGCAGTTTCCACTGTCACCCCACAGCCAGAGAGTCCTGGGTTCAATTCCAGCCCTTCTGTGTGGAGTGTGTATGTTCTTCCCGTGTTCACCTCGGTTTTCAAAGACATGCATGTTATCTGAATTGGAGAATCTAGTACACTTTGTGTGTCTTGTGATGGACTGTTGAAATGTCCAGGATTAATTAATTAATTAAGTTTCCTTTATTGATCCTTTCCATTATCCAAGCCGCTTATCCGGATTCGGGTTGCGGGATGCTGGAGCCTATCCCAGCAGTCACTGGGTGGCAGGCTGGGAGACACCCTGGACAGGCCACCAGACCATCACAGGGCCCACACACACACACACACACACACACACACACACACACACACACACACACACCTAGGAACAATTTAGTATGGCTGATCCACCTGACCTACATGTCTTTGGACTATGGGAGAAAACCGGAGCACCCGGAGGAAACCCACACTGACACAGGGATAACATGCAAACTCCACACAGAGGATGACCTGGGATGACACCCAAGGTTGGACTACCCCGGGGCTTGAACCCAGGACCTTCTTGCTGTGAGGTGACTGCGCTAACCACTGCGCCACCGTGCCGCCTCCGTTATTATAAGCCCATTGGGGAAATTCAGTTACTGCAAATTAACCCATCCTAGCTGTGATCTGTGTAGCTAGGAGCAGTGGGCTGCCATCTTCATGCTGCGTCCGGGGACCAACTCCAGTTCTTTTTTACTATTGCCTTAGTCAGGGGCACAGACAGGCGTACTAAAACCCTAACATCCATGTCTTTTTGATGTTGGGGGAAACCGGAGCACCCGGAGAAAACCCACCGCAGAGACGGGGAGAACATGCAAACTCCATGCAGAGGACGACCTGGAATGATCCCCCCTCCCCCAAGGTTGGGCAACGCCGGGGTTCGAACCCAAGACCTTCTTGCTGTGAGGCGACAGCGCTAACCACTGCACCACCATGCCATCCAAAAATCTGCATCTCCCTCTCCATTATTTCGCTCAATCCCACTTCTGACACCAATGTGGCAAGCTGGCATAGAAGAATGAGAGAGAGCGAGCTCTTATTTGCAACTCTTGTGCCCCATATGCCGCACAACCCCAAGTGCAATGTTTAATTTCAACACCCCTTCTGAACCGAACGGAACTGATGGGAAAAGAGAGACAAGAATGTATTCTAGAATGGCAGCTCCTGTGTCCCGTACACCGCACAACCCCAGGAGGGCACCTTTATTCTGCCCCTCCACAACAGTATACCCAATAGGATGTCCACATGCCTTCTGTCCAGTGCATGCTGGGGCGGACAGACTCCAACTCCCCGTAACCCTGAAAAGCATGTAGCTGGTAGAACATTTGAAGTGCTATGATGTGGCTTGTGTAATTGTTCGTGTCACAGCGAGTACATCCACACGGACTCATGACGTGTCATGTTGTTCTACTCATGACAATGCGTTCCCCGAAGCTTGTTCTGTTCAACTCATTAGTTTAAGATGTGTCATTTATGGAGGTAGAATGACGACTGAATTGTAGCTACCTAACCATGAAGTTATAAAGTCAAGTTTCTTAACTCGTCCAAAACAAAACGTGCCCATCCCCAAAGAAGGCAACAGTGATAGTAGGAGTCCACAACAGCAGCAAAGAATTTAGCTTTAGTATAAATTCTTTCAAAATGGAAACAATGCCATGTGCGCTGCTGCAATAACATGCTAGCAGCTGCAAATGAGAGGAGGCAATTAGTTGTTCTCTGATTGTCTTAGAAAAGGGGTTTCTGTTTGACTCGTCCAGCCATAATGAAATATATATTAAGTCATCTGAATTCACAAATTGCTCTCCGTCAGTTGTCTTCATGGGTTCCTGACCATTTAAATAATTCTTTGAGTTTGACCTACTTGAAGAACCACAAGTTTGCTAAATCAAACAACAAAATGAGCACCAAAAGCTTTAGACAGTCCAAGAAATGATAGGCTTTTTCAAAAATGTAATTTTCGTATTAACTCAGCAAACGAATCAGTTGTATTTACTTCATTAGGATTACACAAATAAAGTAGTAATCTGGCTAGGGTGAGAGATCACACTGCAATTTAGCTGACATTATCAGAATTCTCCCCCATGCAGTGAAGCCCCCCTGTGTGCCCCTTCACATGACTTAAAAAACATACCCTCTGTTATCTATAGTTACTGTTCAGGTCAGCTCTGACACATGTGCAACTGCTGAGATTCAGCTTCTTTCTTACTCACCACATCCATGAACGTGCTCTCCAGGGATCGGTATTCTGAGGACGTCTTGTTGAAGAGATCATCAGAGAAATTCAGATTGGTCACTCGCAGGCTGAAGAACACCACCAGTTCCCTGCCACGACTGGCAGTAGTCATGGAAGGCGTGGTTAGGTACCTCACTGGAGGTGCGGCTGTAACGACCTTGAAAGTGGCCTCTTCATCCGAGGACGGGTAGCCACTCCCCTCACTCAGCAGGTTGAACATGTCTGTGCTCACCATGTCTGCTTGGTCGAGCTCTGCTGCCAGATCTTTCACGTTCTCATTTACAGAATCTTCGTCAGCGACAGGTGAGGGTGTTTTACTTTCACCTGCCGTTTGCTCCAATCCTACCCCCAAGTTTTCATCAATGATGACCACAGCTGGCTCAGTCAGTGCTGCCTCAGTCCCATCCTCCTCTGCAGACTCGGGCATAAAGGGGATTACAGATTGCCCTGCTACCTCGAAAAGCCCAGAGTCTATGGTTGAGGCTGTTGGGGTCAACTCAGACACAGTAGTAGATCTTGCCGGAGGCATCAGGATAGAGTCCGAGATAGGTTCTGCTGTCACACTGATGTCTTTTTCTGGAGAGAGATAGCTTTCTTCAGTTTCCTCTGGCAAGACATCTTTGACTTCAGTGCCCTCCAATGTGTCGTGCACTGCTGGAACAGTCAACATATGCCAAAAGACTGAAACATGTTATGGTTTCCCCACAAAGAATTGCTTCAAAATTACAAAATGTGTCTGCAGTCTGACTGATACATTAGATTCACAGTGCTCTAAACAGACTTTTCACTTTCCCATAGAAGTAATAGCAAAGAGAGTATTCCCGAGTATCTAAAAGAATCCTTTAAATAAAATGTCAGTCACTCAGATGGGTGTGTCTTGTGTGTATCTGGTTATTACTAATGATGCCAGTGTGAACTCAACAGACATAATTGGGTGCATTTAATTACACATAATCTACATGATATTATATCCAATCTGAATGCAGTAAAATGCCCATTTCTCACCTGTGACATCAGTGGTAAGCTCTGGCTGGAGATCAGTAGTTTCTGTCTCAGACTGTGTGCCCATACCAGACACATCACTGTTTTCCCTTTCTTCCTGGGCACCTGTGCTATCAACATCCTCTTCAGTGAAGAAGTCCTCGATAATGGGATATTCATGGTAATCTTCACTGATGCCTCCCTCAGAGATGTGGAAATCTACTGGTTCAAGAGGCAGATTGTCCTCATCATGAGGGTCAGAGTAGTCAGGTCCCAGTGGTGAAATGTACTCTGTGTCATCAACATCCTGAATAGTATCTTCTCCGAAATAAATGTCCTCCACAGAGTCCAAAGGATAGAGAATTTTAATAGATTCGGCCGGTGGCTCTGTAATATATGCTTCTGGCTCCAGGATCTTGAGTATCTCCTCCTCTGAGCCAAGCTCCAGGTCATCAACTTCCTCAACTTCACTTTGTACTGGTTTTGGAACATCGCCAATGTCCTCTTCTGATTCAGGATCCGATACCTCAGGTGACTCTTCCTCTGGATGTAAAATTTCAGTCACGGCATCCTCAGGCTCAGATGGTTTCTCCTCTTCTGAACCTTCAACTAACTCTCTCTCTGGTGCCAAAACCTCAAATACATCTCCATCAGCTTCTGGTTGTGCTTCTGGTTCCCAACGGTCTATTTTTTCCTCCTCATGCTGCTCTTGCTCCGTCTCCACTACCCCAACCACCTCCTTCTTTGACTCTTTCTCTGGCTCTGTGCCTGGTTCTAAAACCTCAACCGCCCCTTGCTCTGGTTCCAGAATGTCAACTAATTCTTCTTTTGGCTCCTCAATCTCAACAACCTCATCCTCTGATTTCAGAACTTCAACTACATCTCCCTGGGGTTCTGGCTCTATGGCTGGGTCT
Organism: Lampris incognitus; assembly: GCF_029633865.1. Taxonomy (NCBI): domain Eukaryota; kingdom Metazoa; phylum Chordata; class Actinopteri; order Lampriformes; family Lampridae; genus Lampris; species Lampris incognitus. Next base: position 46,484,708 of record NC_079225.1, read on the forward strand.
GTAACTTCAACTACCACTCCTTTACCTGGTTCTGAAGACTCACCTGCCTCCTCCTCTGGTGGCAAAGCTTTATCTTCTTCTTCTTCCACTTCCAGAACCTCAACTGCTTCCTCTTGGGTTTCTGATTCATGGGCTACTTCCTCCTCTGTTTCAACAACATCATTTACTTCCTCCTCAGGTCCCAAAACCTCATCTTTTGCTTTTTCTGTTTTCAGGACTTCCATTCCATCGTCCTCTGTTGAGTCTTCAGCTACTTCCTGTTCCAATTCCACAACCTCTTCCTCTGGTTCCAGAACTTCAGTTATATCCCCAGCTAGTTGTGAGTCGTCCTCTATTTCTGGTTTTGGTTCCAGTGGTTCTAAAATCTCAACCACACCTTCTTCTGGTTCTAAAACATGTTCTACATCTTCTTCCAGTTTTTCAATTTCAACTTTCTCCCCCTCTGGCTCTAAGAACTCAGGCAATTCTTCAGGCTCCAAACTCTCATCTACATCTTCAATTTCTGAAATAGTCTCAAATTCAGATTCTGAATGTGAAACTGCTTCTATGTTCTCTTCTGATTCCAGGATGTTTGCCACCTCTTCCTCTGGTTCTACGAGCTCTTCTTCTGGTGCAAGACCTCCGTCTGCTTCTTTGAGCTCCACTTCCTCTGATTCTAAAACCTCCATTACTCCTTCCACTGGTCCAACTACCAGCTCTCCTTCTGGCTCTAGAACCTCTTCGTCATTCTCTGGTTCTGAAATGTCCTCCTCTGTTTCTAAAATCTCACTAGCACCGTCAACTTCTGGGACATCTATGCTGGAAACACCCTCATCAGGAAGGGCATTAAGTTCGTCGTCTTCTTTGACCCCTGCTAACAGTGCTGTCGGTGGCTGGCCCGTGATGGCTGACAGTGTTGTGATTGGCATTGTCATGTCCGACACCTCCTCCCCAACTGAAGCCGTGGTAAACAAAACCTGTGTGGTGGAGGTAGGCGAGAAAATATCCAAACTAGGATATTCATCATTTTCAATAGGAACCAAGTCTTCCTCTGATATCAGATTAGGGGACAGGTCAACCACCGGAGCGTCCATTTCTTGCTCCGGAATCAAAGGAGGGGTTGGGACGTAATCTCTCACAAGCTCACCAATCGCCTCATGATGAATGGTTTCAACCACATGCGTGATGATTAGCTCTTCTTCTTCTTCATCTGCTTCTGAGTCCTTTGTAGTCTCCTCTGAGGCCTGGGACTGGTCACTGCCATCACCCTCTCCAGTGTCTGTCTGTCCATCTGAAACAGCTGTAGGATCCAGTAAAGTCACCAGAGCATTTTCCTTCTCTACGGGGGTGAGGGCGATCGCCAGGTGGGGTTTATCAGCCTCCGCCTCATCGGTGGAGACTTCAAATTCGTTGTGCGAGTCTGGCTCATTGGGCTGTCAGCAGCAAAACATACAACACTACTGGTGAGGAAAAGGGCTAGACGGTTATTGCTGCTCATACTGACTCCCTGCTAAATTACTGACTAGCACATTTACACAAATAATCTGAAAGAATTTTCAGTTTCAGGCTCCTGCTAAGTATTTTGATCATGTGGAATGCGAATTGTGTTATATTGCTATTGTGTTATTTCAATAAATACATCAATTATGTAATATATATATAATTTAATGTGTTATTTCATGACAGAGCATGTATTCAACATTGGACTCCATACTTAATGTTGTTTATGATAATTTAACTATCATGAATGAGAAAAAAATTAAACATGGATATAATAGTAATCTATTATGATACAGCAGCAATTTCTATTAAAATTGGTTTTAAAATTCACATCCTACTCACCTCCTCGGCAGTTGATGAGGTCGATGTCAAAGCTGGCAGGAAGATTGTTTCTGACCATAAAAGAAAAAATATACATATCAGCATTATTTATGTAGACAGGTAAGTAACTGACCTGGATTTAATCTCTTTATCTTGTCATTATTAATATTACTTTTTGCCTGTTTAATGTACCAGATGAGTGGGGCATATTCATACTGTATCAGATCTGTTCAGACAGTGAATGAAACTGTCAATCACAGAAGAGTGTTTTAATTGAGGTTCATTTACATTCCTGTTAATTACTTAAATTCAGCGGACGCCACTCATTTCTTATAGTTTGGGATAAAATCAAAAACCTACTAGCCAATGTTTTGTGTCTTCAAATATTCGTTAAAAGTCATGTTTAAGCAAAATTATAGAACAGAAAAATAAACAGTAACGAATATTAAAGTCTGTTTCCACCTGGTTCAAAGTTAAGTGAGTCCATATCAATCGGCAGAGAGGCTTCCTCACGCAAGGCCTTGGTCACCATTTCCTTCAGGCCCAGGTCAGACGAGGAGTGTGGGTCCTTGGTACCGGCCTCTAGATTCTCAGCAGCTGCATCAGGTGAGTTAATCTCAAACAGAAGCGAGTAGTGGACTGACACACCTCCTGGTCTGAAAAGTAGAAGACGTGAAAAAAAACATTTTATCTTATAAAGATTTGTGTGACGGACATTTTTTTTACGGTACGCTGAAGACTAAAATCTCAGATACAGTGGAGCACATGTATAATGTGCAACCTACAGGCACATTGAACTTGTTTTCCATCTAGAGCTGCCCTATAAAAATGTATACATAAAAAATGACCATGTTTGTTCTGTACACATTTTTGTGCATACACTTGTCAACAAGGGTGGACTTTTGCTCGCATCTAATTGCACATACATTTCTTTTGGCACGTTGTGTAAAACATAAATAAAAACAGAATATGAGGATTTGCAAATCCTTTTCCACCTATATTCAATTGAGTTCACTACAAAGACAAGATATTTAATGTTCAAACTGATAAACTTTATTGTTTTTTTGCAAATATTCACTCATTTTGAATGTGATGCCTGCAACACGTTCCAAAGAAGCTGGGACAGGGGCATGTTCATCACTGTGTTACACCACCTTTCCTTTTAACAACACTCAATAAGCGTTTGGGAACTGAGGACACCAACTGTTGAAGCTTTGTAGGTGGAATTCTTTCCCATCCTTGCTTGATGTACAACTTCAGTTGCTCAACAGTCCGGGGTCTCCGTTGCTGTATTTTGCGCTTCATAATGCGCCACGCATGTTCAATGGGAGACAGGTCTGGACTGCAGGCAGGCCAGTGTAGTACCCGCACTCTTTTAATACGAAGCCCCGCTGGTGGAACACCTGCAGAATGTGGCTTGGCAGTGTCTTGCTGAAATAAGCAGGGACGTCCCTGAAAAAGACGTCGCTTGGATGGCAGCACATGTTGCTCCAAAACCTGTATGGACCTTTCAGCATTAATGGTGCCTTCACAGATGTGCAAGTTACCCATGATGCCATGGGCACTAACACCCCCCCATACCATCACAGATGCTGGCTTTTGGACTCCGCGCTAATAACAATCTGGATGGTCCTTTTCCTCTTTAGCCCGGAGGACACGACGTCCATGATTTCCAAAAACAATGTGAAATGTGGACTCGTCAGACCACAGCACACTTGTCCACTTTGGGTCAGTCCATCTCAGATGAGCTCGGGCCCAGAGAAGCCGGTGGTGTTTCTGGGTGGTGTTGATATCTGGCTTTGGCTTTGCATGGGAGAGTTTTAACTTGCACTTGTAGATGTAGCGACCAACCGTGTTAACTGACGATGGTTTTCCCAAGTGCTCCTGAGCCCACGTGGTCATATCCTTTACACAATGATGTGGGTTTTTAATGCAGTGCCGCCTGAGGGGTCGAAGGTCACAGGCATTCAATGTTGGTTTTGGGCCTTGCCGCTGACGTGCAGAGATTTCTCCGGATTCTCTGAATCTTGTGATGATATTATGGACTGGAGATGATGAAATCCCTAAATTCCTTGCAGTTGTACGTTGAGAAACGTTGTTCTTAAACTGTTGGACTATTTGCTCAGGCAGTTGTTCACAAGGTGGTGACCCTCACCCCATCCTTGCTTGTGAACGACTGAGCCTTTCGGGGATGCTCCTTTTATACCCAATCATGACACTCCCCTGTTTCCAGTTAACCTGTGGAATGTTCCAGACAGGTGGTTTTTGAGCATTCCTCAACTTTCCCAGTCTTTTGTTGCCCCTGTCCCAGCTTCTTTGGAACGTGTTGCAGGCATCAAATTCAAAATGAGTGAATATTTGCAAAAAACAATAAAGTTTATCAGTTGAACATTAAATATCTTGTCTTTGTAGTGTACTCAATTGAATATAGGTGGAAAAGGATTTGCAAATCATTGTATTCTGTTTTTATTCACGTTTTACACAACGTCCCAACTTCACTGGAATTGGGGTTTGTACTTGACCAATTGCCCCACTCTTCCGAGCCGTCCTGGTCGCTGCTCCACCCCTTCTGCTGATCCGGGGAGGGCTGCAGACTACCACATGCCTCCTCCGATACATGTGGAGTCACCAGCCACTTCTTTTCACCTGACAGTGGGGCGTTTTGCCAGGGGGACATAGCGCGCGCGGGACGATCACGCCATTCCCCCTCCCCCCAGAACAGGCGCCCCGACCTACTAGAGGAGGCCCTAGTGCAGCGACCAGGACACATACCCACATCTGGCTTCCCACCCATAGACACAACCAATTGTGTTTGTAGGGACGCCTGACCAAGCCGGAGGTAACACGGAGATTTGAACCGGCGATTCCTGTGTTGGTAGGCAACGGAATAGACCACTACGCTACCCAGATGCCCGCACACACATTTTTATCTATATATGTGTATACCTATACGATCTACATGTGGGTGTTCAGGATTGTTTAAAGTTTGTAATTAGTCTGTTTCCAGTTTTTCATATGATTTTATCAACTCTGCTCACAGCACACATCTAGTTTTAATTATCTTTGGTGCTTGTCTTTAACTAATTCACATCGGTTCTCATTCATCTACGTTATTTGTTCCCTTTGTGTTTCCATACCCTTGTCCTTGCCTTGTTTGTTGAAAACAGGGAATGTGTTCTAAAACGTTGTTTAAAGAAAGTGGATTTAATTTGTAAAACTACACTACCAACATTTTCTCTGAATGTCGACGAGACAAATCCCTCATCCTTTGTGGTGTTTGGTGATTAAAGGAATTCTGACTATTAGCTGTTAGGAAAAGGTGTCCGCTTCCTGCACAGTAGGAAATCTTGGCAACCAAAAGTCTGTCTAGTGCTGTTAGAAGTATTACAGTTAGGGCGTCCGGGTGGCGTGGTGGTCTATTCCGTTGCCTACCAACACGGGGATTGTCGGTTTTGAATCTCGTGTTACCTCCGGCTTGGTCGGGCGTCCCTACAGACACAATTGGTCGTGTCTGCGGGTGGGAAGCCGGATGTGGGTATGTGTCCTGGTCGCCGTACTAGCACCTCCTCTGGTCAGTTTGGAAGCCTGTTCTGGGAGGAGGGGGAACTGGGGGGGAATAGCGTGATCCTCCCACGTGCTACGTCCCCCTGGTGAAACTCCTCAATGTCAGGTGAAAAGAAGCGGCTGGTGACTCCACATGTATGGGAGGAGGTGTGTGGTAGTCTGCAGCCCTCCCCGACTCGGCAGAGGGGGTGGAGCAGCGACCGGGACAGCTTGTAAAACAGGGTAATGGGCCAAGTACAACTGGGGAGAAATCCAAGGGGGAAAACAAAAGAAAAGAAAGGAAATGACGTGAGCAGTGGATTCCTTTGATTTTGTGAGCAGTGACGTCAACAGGACAGGACTGCCACTACATCAGCTTCTGGCTGTGGTTCTTCATCTGAAGAGCCCAGCGTCCCATAGAACCTCAGCCAGGTCATCTTCTGATTCTAAAAACTACATCTGGCAAGCTACAACTAAACTTCCATCCATCCATCCATCCATCCATTATCCAAACCGCTTATCCTGCTCTCAGGGTGGCGGGGATGCTGGAGCCTATCCCAGCAGCCACTGGGCAACAGGCGGGGAGGAGACACCCTGGACAGGCCGTCAGGCCATCACAGGGCCGACACACACACCCACACACCCACACACACCTAGGGACAATTTAGTACGGCCGATTCCCGATTGACCTGCCCATTTTCTTTGTAACTACTTCCTTGCAGCGTAGCCAACATTGTGGTCGCTCCAAATCCTTTATGGGATAAGAGGACGCATCAGTGCCGGAGGAGGCCTCTCCTCCCTCTCACTGGCCATGACAGCACTGGGAGGGCGACTTAATAAAGGCAGCAATTCAGCTATTATTGTACCCACAGGTTTCCGTCTTTCAACGAACACCTGCCTTCTCAGCTAATAAGAGAGAGAGAGAGAAGCCAAGACTTGAGATGAACTCTGGGAAACAATCAACGACGTGTCAGGTGTTACCCTTCAGTAAGAACAGGATCCGAGGTGAGGAAAAGGAATCCTTGTCTCAGCAGTTATTTGGACTCTAATACTGGGTTGTTGCAGCCATTTCTGCTGGGTATTGATCTGTGTTGGCTCTTGTGGGTAATATGATTCTATCCTCCAGCTCTGAATTGGGTCCAAATAAATGCTGAGATGCACAGTGGCAGGGAGCAGCACGAGCACACAGGAGCAGCAGGAGCACACAGGAGGCGGCGACAAAACACTGAACATGTTTTCCATCTCTTTTTCAATTACCCGTCAGTGTCCTGGGTCTCGCTTGCATTGGAGAGAGGAGACCAGGGTATCAGCATTTGCAATAATTACGAATCACACACACACACACACACATGCACGCACACATGCACACACACACCTGATATGGTGACAAATGAGTTTGTAATCTACAGGATTTTCTGATTCGCGCCGAGATGTTTTTGCTACCTGAAAAAACAGATGACTTCATCATCACAAGAAAAAGCTCAGCTGCTGTGTAGGATACTTCCCCAGGTGAGCAGTCAGCAGAAATCTTGAAGAACTTAGCGATTTACAAGACTGCCCTGAATTAACGCAAATATTTCTAAACAGTAGTCATTTTCTTCATAGACTTGGTAAACAAAGGGCGTCCAGTGGTCTATTCTGTTGTCTACCAACACGGGGATCGCCGGTTCGAATCCCCGTGTTACCTCCAGCTTGGTCAGGCGTCCCCACAGACACAATTGGCCGTGTCTGTGGGTAGGAAGCCAGATGTAGGTATGGGTCCTGGTCGCTGCACTAGCGCCTCCTCTGGTCGGTCGAGGTGCCTGTTCGGGGGCGAGGGGGAACTGGGGGGAATAGCGTGATCCTCCCATGTGCTACTTCCCCCTGGTGAAACTCCTCACTGTCAGGTGAAAAGTGGCTGGTGACTCCACATGTATGGGAGGAGGCATGTGGTAGTCTGCAGCCCTCCCCGGATCAGCAGAGAGGGTGGAGCAGAGACCGGGACGGCTCGGAAGAGTGGAGGAATTGGTCGGGTACAATTGGGGCGAAAAAGGGGAAAAAATCCAAAAAACAAAATAACAATTAGTGAACAAGTCATTCTGAAACCAAACAAATGATTTCAGCACCATTCTGAGGATGTCCACTTATCATAAGCTCTATTTACAGCATGTCCAGCTGACGATGAGACACGATGTCACATCGGCTGTGTTTTAAGTGATATCCACCCACAGAAACCCTAAAGGTTTGACTTTGACCTTGGTTCCCCCTCTGGCCCTGTATTCACCCCTGCTCTGAATTCTCATATTGATTTTTAACTCTTGTTTGGTCCTTTGGTGACATAAAACACTTCTGTTTTCTAATCACCGAAGCTCCAGTTGTTAATATGTCAGAGGGAAACGGAGCCAAATTGTTGATTTCCACATTTTCTCAGTCGCTGAGGCAGCATTCCCACTACGGGAGCCCACCAATGAGGAAGCATTGTTATCCATGCTAATTCTTTTGCATCTGCCAAGCAGAAGGGGAATCAGAAGTCTCGGGTTGCCATTTCACTTTGCCAGTCGTGGCACGGAACATTTGCCGCTGGCATCTGACACCATCTTGTCACAATGCAGGAGAGAATGAGCCTCTTATCTATTCTAACGGTCACCCGTACCAAATGATCTCATCAAAAAGTAATCAAATTATCAAGGCTCAGTGGAATGCCGTTTTGCTGTGATCACGACACCAGATTTCATTACACCCCACCTAGCCGTCCATCCATCCATCCATCCACATTCTCATTAACTCATCCCAATCCTTTTTCGACCAGGTACCTAAGACTCACCTGATTCCCAGCACGTGAATGGCTTTGAATCCAGGAAGTTTGTTGAAAACATGCTGCATCTGTCAAAGAAAGAAGCCTTTGATTTTGAGATACTTTACTGATCCCCGTGGGGAAATTACGCTCTGCATTTAACCCATCCTGACTGTGTGGCTAGGAGCAGTGGGCAGCCGCTGTGTAGCGCCCGGGGAATTTTATCCCATTACCGGGGCTAAAACGTCAGTCATCATCCCATCATCAACCGTAACTACTTACACAGGAGCTGGCCATGGTACGACACCGCCGTAAGGCAAAGGAATGCATGAATGGGGAAACCTTCATTGATATCTATCTTTAGTCAGCTTAAGCACCTGTATACTCTTATGACATAATCGTCTTAAAGGGCTGCATCAGGAACATCCTCCAGTGGCTCCAAAAGTCCCAGATAACTTTCACGGCCCTTCAAAGACAGAATGACCTACTGGGCTTAATATCGCCACAGAAGCGACTCTTTGCAGAGCTGAACAAGAGGTGCGTTCCTGCCATTCAAGTAGACCTTGAGTAAATTTATCATCTGCCCTTTTTTTAAGGTGACCTTCTAGCCATGTGGTGTAAATCCTGCTTACTCTAAACCTGCCCATGAGGACACAGGATAGACATGTCCATGCCAGCCACAAACTGGACGGTTAATGATTGCAGCCGGTCCAAAATGAAGAGACATGGTGATGGACAAGCCATGGTACCAACGACAAAAATACAAAGTGTATGTGTCCTACTACCACTACCACCACTATATAACCATTATTTGTAGTATCACTATTTTATCAGTGCTCCTACTAGTGCCACTACAAAAACTTTAGGTTACTTCCATAACCCCGGTTCTCCGAGTAGCATGAGTGAGACGTTTCACTATGGGATACGCGAGGGGGCGTATCCCATAGTGACACATTGAAACGAATGCTATGAAAGAGAATGTGGATACTTATATCATTATTAATAAATAGCAGCAACAAATGGGTACACAGTAGCCAGCGATGTGTCTTTGTCTTTATGAGTAAAGGGATCTATAAAATATTCCTTTATCACAGGATCCATCAAAATCTAATCAAGATAAATTGCATCCATACATTAATCAAAAAGGACAGACAACCTAACAGGAGACAACCAGACTGGAGAGCGAGAGAGAAAAGAGAAGAGAGAGCAGACCTGGTCCTGAAGGTGGTGGGCCAGGTCGATGTACTGGGGCGAGTCCGGATCATCCAGCAGCTCTCGGTAGCCCGGATCCACCAGGTTGATACTGAAATCCACAACCTTCTCCATTGGGCTCTCTGGCACGATGTTGGGAAGTTCTGGTTCCTAACAGACCAGAACCGGAAGTCTCTTTAATTCAACGTCTGACTCAAAAAACAACATACATTTCGCTGTTTATTACAGAACAATTCCATATTACACAGAACGGAGGCAGCTCAAACTGCAACCCTGCAAAATGCCCCATTGTCGATTCAGATCAGATGCTGACCTGTCCGATACCTCACTATGAGCCACACGGAGGAGGCGTGAGAATGTCAGAGGTCACCCAGCTGAGGCATTCTGGTCCACTTCGATTTGAGTCTGACTAAAGTGTCCTGGGTGTAAACAGAGCCCAAGACATAAACTGCACATCTTCCCCTTTGCCCTCCACCTCATCTCTTCTCATTCTCTCTTCAACGGAACTCCGTTTCCGGTGTGGGAAGATGGCGACGCAAATTCATATTTGCGGCGGCCTCACCCAGTACCATCGACGCAGTGTCTTTGTCCATGTCTACGTTTTTGTCTGTTTGTTGGCTGGGAGAGCTGGCGCTGGATCGGCTGGGAGAGCTTGGTCTGCCGTGCTGTGAGCCCAGGGACCGTGGCCTCGCCTGGAGCTGCACCTGAGGAGGCAACACCGAGGGCGGTCTGACAGGACGTAGAAGCAGGGATGGATATGCTAACTGCTAGCCCATACAGACCGGCAGTTCCAATAACGTCGAGGGCGGTCTGGCGGCGGCCTCACCTGGTGTTGGCTGCAGTGTTTTTGATGTCGTCATGTGAAGTGTGGGGAGGTGTGTCAAGGGTGTCTGGCTGAGAGAGCTGGATCGGTTGGGAGGGCTTGGTCTGCTTCGTCCGATTGTCACAGGGACCACAGCCCCTACCTGGAGCTGGGCCCGAGGAGGAAACACCGAGGGTGGTCAAACAGGACGTGTAATTGGGGCAGGCTAGGTTAACTGCTAGCCCATGCAGACCAGCAGTTCCGACAGTCATCCTGGCTGGCGTTTGTTCGCTTGGACGGTGATTTTGTTGTTGTTGTTTAGTTTGGATATATGTTAGTGTGAATATGTGTGTTCTTGTAGTTCTTGAATGTGCTTTTGTCTGTATGTTGCACTGCTGTGGGCTGGGGAGAATGGCATTTCATTTCATGTGCACACGTACATGAGGTGAAATGGCAAAGTGTTCCTGATTCCTGACTTACTGTCCAATATAAGCAAAAAACTGCAAATGCAAATGGTTTCTGGTACCTCCTCAGCAGCCGGCGTTTCATTGGTAGTGGAGCTAACAGAGAAAGTAGGAGTGATGAGTTGGATCTCTGCACTGGTGACAGGCTTCGGTAGTTCCGTCTGTGTTTCTGCTGGCGGTTCAGTCGTCAGTTCTGCTAGGGCAGTGGTCTGGGCTTCTGGACAAAAACACAGTCAGAATCACTAACCACAGAGTTCAGAAAAGGACTCATGCAGTTACAAAGTAAGACATCCTCTGATAATCTTGTCATACAAACTCATTGACAGTAGGAAATTAAAGGAATTCCAAACATTTTCAAGAAGAAATGATTTAGTTTATTTCGGGTCTGGCTCATTTTTCAAGCTGATGAATCACAGGAAATTATTCTATACTCGATTTTTGGGGGGAATTCTTAAGTTACTTTATAATTCATCACTCACCACAAATAGAAAAAGATGACTATCTTTTTGAAAATTAACTTTTGTCCAGGACATAACAACAACTTGATTTACCTACTGATACACATGGTACACAGACAACAGTACCTCTAACAGTACTAACATTGTACCACAGTACATACTGATACACATGGGACACAGACAACAGTACCTCTAACAGACTAACATTGTACCACAGTACACACTGATACACATGGTACACAGACAACAGTACCTCTAACACTACTAACATTGTACCACAGTACACACTGATACACATGGTACACAGATAACAGTAAGTAAGTTTCTTTAGTATAGCACCATTCAAAGAACAAGGTCACAAAGTGCTTCACAAGAGTAAAATTGTTAAAAACAAGACCATAAGGGGGCGTCCGGGTAGTGTAGTGGTCTATTCCGCTTCAGTTATGGCACTTAAACATGTTCTGGACAGTAGCAGGAGGTTTCCTTAGCCTGCGGTCATGAGTTTAAATTCCCTGTGTGGGCAAACACCTGCCTTGCTGTAGTTTCTTTAACACTAAAATGACCAGGGCGTCTGGGTGGTGTGGAGGTCTATTCCATTGCCTACCAACACGGGATCACTGGGTCGAATCCCCATGTTACCTCCGGCTTGGTCAGGTGTCCCTACAGACACAATTGGCCATGTCTGTGGGTGTGGTCAGATGTGGGTATTTGTCCTGGTCGCTGCACTAGCACCTCCTCTGGTTGGTCGGGGGGCCCCCCGGATCGGCAGAGGGGGTGGAGCAGCGACCGGGACAGCTCAAAAGAGCGGGGTAATGGGCCAGATACATTTGGGGAGAAAAAGGGGGGGGGGGGAATAAAAATAAAAAAAGGACCATAGAAACAGTAAAAAATGAAACAAAACATAAGCAACAAAAGACACACAAAATTACAAACACTAGACAGCATGAGGCGAGACAAAGGCCAGTTTGAATAAATGGGTCTTCAGCTGCATTTTAAAGGTGTCGACAGAGGCTGCAGTTCTTATGTCTAAAGGTACAGCATTCCAGGTTCGGAGCCACAACTTCAAAACTTTGGTTTGGTTTGGTTTGGATATTTGTATATTTGTAGACGATCCAGGGACGGCTTACTGAAGCGGGGGAAAAGGGAATTGAAGTAGTCTAGCCAGGATGATATAAAAGCCTGAATAATAATTTTTAGCTCAGGTTGTGACACAACATAACTGAGTTTGGCAATGTTTCTTAAATGGAAAAAATGTACAGGTCAAAAATGTAATATGTTGATCGAAATACATAACCCGATCAAAACAAAACCAAGATTTCTAAGATTAGACTGTACAGCTGAAGAAAGGGACCCAATACACTAAGCAACCTCGGAAAGCTACACCACCTAAAGCAATGGTAAGGGCCACAGTCTTATCTGCATTTAGCTGTAAAAGTTGTTGACCATCCAGTCCTTAATGGCAATCAGACAATTGGGTAAAACAGGACAGTTTGTCAGTGTTATCAGGCTTAAAAGAGACATAGAGCTAAATATCATCAGCATAACAATGATATGAGATACTTTTAAATTTGCTAATAATATGACCTAAGGGAAGCATATACAAAGCAAATAATATAGGACCCACGACAGAACCCTGAGGCATATCACAGGAAAGAACTGCAGTTTCAGATATGTAGGGACCAAGCAGCAGAAAAACTCCTATCTGACAGATAGTAGGAGAACCAGACCAGGGCGCTCCCCGAGACCCACTGCCTAAGTCTTTCTGTCAGGAAGCTGTGATCTACAGTATCAAAAGCTGCACTATGATCCAGCAGCACCAAAACAGCGCATTCACCAACATCAGAAAACATCATTATGTCATTGGAGACTCTGAGAAGAGAGAGGCATTTCAGTGAATGCTTAAGATGGAAACCAGATTGCAATCTATCTAAAATGTTGTGTATAGTCAAGACAGCAGTGAACTGTTTGGCAACAACTTTCTCTAAATTTTTAAGATAAAAGACAGCTTAGATACAGGCGTATAGATTCTAGGAAGGGATGGATCAAGGTTAGTTTATTTTAAAAGAGGCTGAACAACTGCATGTTTAAAATAAGCTGGGACACAACAAAATTGCAAGGAGCTATTTAGCTCCAACAGACCAACATAGTACCACAGCACATACTGATACACCTGGTACACAGACAACAGGACTTAACATACTGCGCGGGGGGTAAAAGATGTTACTACACACAGTAGAGGGAGATAAGAATTTAACGAGATACTACAACACATAACATTGAGCCTGGTGTCATCGGGTCTTCCCTACCTGTTCTCTCAGGGGCCTGCTGTGTTGCCGTGATTACCATCCCACTGTAAACGAGATAGAACGTACACATTAGCTACATTAAACCAACTTTATACTACTACTAAATGCTAGAGACAGTTCAAATTATAACACAGACAGTTCACTCTATCACATTAGAACAGGATGATTTGAAACGCTGACACTGCAGCACCGAATGCGTAAGACCATGCAACGTCATGATTTCAACAATGGAATGGCCATGATGGCCAATGGAAGCCCCTTTTCTGCATGTCATAAAGAAAATCCACCAATCACATGTTCAGATTCAAGCTGCCGCAGTTCTGTCATTTACCGAAGATCACATGCAAATAAATAAATAAACAAATAACTGCCAATGACAATATGTCTCCAAACTTGAGATGTAGACGACTTCCCAATATAAAATATGTGGTCTAGTCTTGTTGGTCAAGGACTTACTGCCTAGTAGCCTTGTTTGGGACTAGGACAAACTACTGCGTGGGTGCTAGACACATGGCAATGCATTGACAATTTCCTGGAAAACTTGTTTTACGCACTTTGCAGCTTTTGACTTGGGTTGGCCAAAGTTTCCAGAATTAATTTTGCCAGTCTGATAACCTTTCTGAACTCCTTAAACCCTTTTGCTACCCAAGTGGAGCATATTGTTTTGGAAATATTTATAATAAAGCATAAAATCTCACCTTTTTGAGGCTTGTCCAAGTCTACTTTCTAATGCATCTGTCAATATGGACGCTTCTGTTCTTCTTCACCCCGTTTTCTAAAACCTGAGCACTGAACACGTTCTTCCCCACAGACGGGCTTTTCATTGTTCCCTTTTTTTTTTTAAGGAAATATTTCCATTTCCTCCAGTATGAAGTCCGAGGGGATAATGAACACGTAGGTACAGGTGAATATTTCCTTGGGCACAATCAAGATGCGTATAAGAACAACAGGAGGATCCATATTGACCGAGGCATGGGAAAGTAGACTAGGACAAACCACTCAATTTTTTTTTAAATGTATTTCTGATTTTTCCCTTTTTCACCCAATTTAGTGGCTGCTACTGCACCTCTCCGGCCGGCAGTCTCAAAGGAGTCGCCTTGTCACGGAAGTGGCGAGGCGACTCCGGGCCAAACCCCTGCTTTTCCCCTCACACACACAGAGACGCATTCATGTGACGAACACAAGCCGACTCCGCCCCGAAGACAGCGCTGACAATTATTGCTGCTTCATCGAGTCCGGCCATAGTCGGATCTGACGAGACCGAGGCACGAACCCTGGTCCCCAGTGGGCAACTGCATCGACACAAAGCCGATGCTTAGACCGCTACACCACCGCGGACTCAAACCATTCAATTTACCCTTCAAGCCATTCAAGCCCCATTCACATTTGGATCTTAAGTTATAAGTAACTTTAAGTTGGCCATCAGATGGACGTAACTTACTGGACTGCTGCCAGTTTAACTAGGTTTATTTTTTAGCTTGGTGGCTAGGCTAGCCAGTCACTTTTATTGAGGATTTTAAGCTTTAGTACCTCCACGGACTTTAATACCAATTTTCTTTCTTACTGCCTCACAACAAACATGGCTGTGTGTTTGTGGACAGCCGTACTTCTTTTGCACAATTGAAGACCGACGTTACCCGACTGCAGGCTGAACTCAGGGAGCGGAACAAGTCAATCCTGGACTTATCATCCGTGGCCACAACGCAGTCAAAACACCTCTCCTTCCTGGGCAATCAGAGGGGTGCCAACCCGTCCAACCCCCCAGATCATACGGCGTAAGCCCAGGACAATGATACCACTATTCCATGGTCAGGAGGTGGGGCAAACAACCCTACACGCCTCTCTACCCAGGAGAAGGACGTGTGGCTCAGGCTCGGAGCAAAACCCAAGACCCATGTTTGCTCGACTCCATCCATCCCAGAGCCTTGGGTCCAGGTTAAGAACATGCACTCTCACTCACACACTCTCTTTCTCACACACACACACACACACACACACACACACACACACACACACACACACTTCATATCTTCCCCAATTCATTTTACTTGTGTCTTTGGACTCTGGCAGGAAACCAAGGAGTCAAAACAAAGTGCATACAAAAACATATGGACATGCAAACTCTACACAGATGGAATCAAACTCAGAAACCCTCACTGATGATTATGACAACACTAAAAACTATGACACCGTGCGGCCCAGGTTTAAAAAGAAATATGTTTAATGCTGAGATCCACAACTTTTCTCCATTAACAATTTGATCCATGTGAAAGGTGGAGGTGATGTGGTGGTGGTGTTGGACAGAGTAATTCTTCCAGTAGGACAGTGTTGTGATATAGTGGATGTAGGAAACAGAGAGAAACAGACCTGTTGACTCTGATTTTCTGGGACTACAAACCAGGTGTAGCAGTACTACAAACCAGGTGTAGCAGTACTACAAACCAGGTGTAGCAGTACTACAAACCAGGTGTAGCAGCCATTGTGGCTGGTGTGCTGTCAGCTCAGCAGTAAACAGTTCCCACCCTTGCAAAAATGGATCCTGGGACCAAAGCTAACACAGACAGTCTGATGTATTACAAACTACATCACACTATATGGGAACACTGTTGTATAGTCATATTGGTTGTCATGGACACATCAGCATCACGTCTCAGTCTTTTCCAACATGTATGTGTTTGCCGCTGTACCTGTGTTCATCCTACCCTGTCAGAACATCTTAACAGTGGTATACGGAGACTGGAGAGTGTCTCCAACCATGGTGAAGATGACAGGTAGTGTTATGGAGAACATAAATATTTACTACAGCAGAAAATAGTTGATTAAAAATTTGAGAACACTTTCTGTTGATATTCTGTAATCAATACAGAGCTGTATGTCTTCCACATCTAATGGATGATGCTGAATGTTATTTGTCTTCACTGTGGATGTTCTCTGTGATTTACTTTATGCTGAAATAAGTTTAAAAGACAATAAAACCATCAATAAATTTTCTAAATTGTACCTAAGAGCAAAATAGAAGCAGGTATTATGGATTTATGGGATCAGTGCAGGCCTTGTGGGTGAAGTGCACACTTCCTGGCTCTTAAAAAGTCTCTCATCCTTTCCTCATTGAAGTAATTGTAGTATAAAGAGCCCGGGCCAAGCAATAAAGACGTGAGCCTTATAATTTCTCTGAGGAGTCGCTCTCCCTGTCTGAGTCCAATCCTAGATACAAATCAAATCCGGCTCCAAGCTCTGGAGTCCTGCTTCTACGTGTCAAGAAAAATCCCTGCGAGAACCCGCAGCAAACACCGGTGTCTGATCAGCTAAAAATATAGTTAAAGAGCCAAGAGCCGGAGAGACAGAGAGACAGAGAGAGAGAATGACTGACAGTCACAACCCTGACTGTGATGAAGAAGACAGAGACAGAAAATGGAGGTGGGTAAGTCTGAGATAAAAGAATGACAAAGGGTTGGGAGAGACATTGGATAGGAAAAGAGGGAGGGAAGAAGAGAGAGAGAGAGAGAGAGAGAGAGAGAGAGAGATGGATCGATTTGTCTCGACAGCTGCAGAGCTTACCGTGATGTTTGCCTTCCGTCTGGTTTTCGGTTCATCCTCTGTCAAAAATAAAAACCAGTCAGACAGACAAACTGATTCCATCACACTACAAGCAGTTCAGAGCCAAAACATTCTACACATCAAATCAAGGCTCAAACTATCCTCAATCCGTCAATATGGAGACATTCTGTGAAAAATACCGTGAGATCTGATTTTGCCAATATCACCCAGAAGCCCGAGAAGGTCATTCGTATTGACATGTGAGGTGTCCCTGAACTTTTGACGGGTGGTGTAAACAAGAAGAATAAATAAATAAAACAACAAAAATTACTGTTGGCTACCCCTGAAATTCTGAGGTTTGTGTATTTTTGCAGTTTCAGTTCTTATCTTAACAACTCCAGCCCAGGGAGACAGACGCTGGAGGAGACTTTAGTGGACGCGTTTGACAGACAGGGAACATCTGCTGTTGGTGCTGATGGAGGAACTGCTGAGAACAGACAGTCCGTTGTGCCTCTGAGGGTTTCTGGGTGATCTCCGAATCGGCTTTAATGTCTGTTGGGCCTCAGTTGTGAATTGGTTTGTTTTGGTCATTTAAACTTTAAAGAACAAACGAGCGCTTGTTTTTCGTCTGTTTCTGTCTTCTGATCTACGAAAAGGATAAAAAATGGAGAGATGCCCCCTATGACGTAGACAGTTCAGAGGGGGTTGATGGTGCTGTACGTCTGGTGAATAATTCAATATCATCACTGATGATCTTTCAACTGTGTTGTATCGGGACGGAATTCAGATGTTGTCATCTCACAATACACAATTATGTTGTCTGAATTAATAAGACCTAAAATTTCTCACAAAATGAAATATTTGAGAGTCCATCCATTATCCTGCTCTTTTCCTGCTCTCAGGGTCACGGGGATGCTGGAGCCTATCCCAGCAGTCATTGGGCGGCAGGCGGGGAGACACCTTGGACAGGCCAGCAGGCCATCACACAGGGTCCACACGCGCACACACACACACACACACACGCGTACCTAGAGGCAATGTAGTACGGCCGATTCACCTGACCTACATGTCTTTGGACTGTGGGAGGAAACCGGAGCCCCCGGAGGAAACCCACGCAGACACGGGGAGAACATGCAAACTCCACACAGAGGACGACCCGGGATGACCCCCAAGGTTGGACTACCCCAGGGCTTGAATCCAGGACCTTCTTGCTATGAGGTGACCATGTTAACCACTGCGCTACCGTGCCGCCTGCCTACTTCAGAGAGTATTATCTGAAAACTAGCTCTGGTTTGGTGTAGTACTTTATTTTACAAAACAGTTCAATTTGCTGAGCCTCAGTTGGGATCTTAAACATGGTGTTTTGATGTGTGCAAGCAGACATTGTTGTAAATATTGGTCGGTTCAGATCTGGAGCTACTTCAATAAGCCTACTGAACTGAGAAGCTATCATCCCCTTATTTCTTATTTTCCAACTTAGATACTTTGACATTCTCAGGTATGCGGAGGCTCATTTGGGGGAAGACGGCGGCGCGAACTCGTGTTTGCAGCGGCCTCACCAAGTGCCGCAGATGTGGATGTCTATGTTTGTGTCGTCATGTAGAAGTTTTTATTTTGATCATCGATTTTTTTCGTTTAATGGCTGAGAGAGCTTGGTCTGTTGCGTCCTGTGGGCCCAAAGACCACGGCCCTGCCCGGAGCTGCGCCCGAGAAGAAACACCGAGGCGGTCTGGCGAGCGTCGACTGTGCAGTGTTTTTGTCTGCATCTGCGTTTGTGTCGTCGTGTGGAGTGCGGGGAGGTGTGTTGAAGGTGTCTGGCTGGGAAAGCTGGCGTTGGATCGGCTGGGGGAGCCTGGTCTGCTGCGTCTAGTGGGCCCAGGGACCACGGCCCTGCCCGGAGCTGCACCCGAGAGGAAGCACCGAGGGCGGTCTGACAGGACGCGGGGCAGGTTAAGCTAACTGCTGGACATGCAGACCGGCAGTTCCGACAGTCATGCTGGCTGGCGTTCCTTCTCTGGACAGTGGAGTTTTTGGACTGTGTTGCACTGAATGGACTGTGTGGTTAGCCGTTTGTGTTTTTTTGCTTTGTTCTCTCTGTTTTTGGTAGTGTCCTTTTGGGAAATTTTGGATATGTGTTTTTAACTTTTATGCTGCACTGCTGTGGGCTGGGACAAATTAAATTTCATACATGATTGAAATGACAATAAATTGTTCCTGATTCTGCATTGTTGAATATTCCTTCTCACATTGCGTTTCTGTCAGCGTGTTTTTCATGCCGAGCTTCGCACCGAGACAAATTCTGACATGTGAAATCACCCATCATTAATAAAGAAAATCTTACCAAGGTATTTTCTCTTGCAGTAAGTCTCGTCATGCTCTTTTAAAGACAGTGTTCGTACAGTTTTCTAACCTGGCACATAATACTGCTTGTTTCAATAAAGGTGCACTTGTTCTATGGTCATTTGTCTGAAGACATTTACTTTAAAAGAGAAAATAACACAAATCAAGTTTCTTGTTTTAAGATTTCTTTTCCTGTTTTAGTTAAATTCTTTCTAACAAGTTTAGAAAATATTACTACCTAACTCTTAAAATGAGCATTACGAGACTTAAGACGATATGAATACCGTGAAAAGCTTTTGTTGTGGCGTATTAAAGTGACCGGAGCGAAGCAGGGATCTAAGGTGCTGTCCTCACCCTCTGCAGCATGTTCCTATGTTCCTCTGAGGCGCTGAAGTTTGTGGCCAGGTCAGAAATACACAGAGACTCATGCTGGCACGTGTGGACCCATCGCTGGTACTCGGCCGTCCCGGGGATCCGGTCAAAGAAGATCCGGAAGGCCTCCCACACAGCCTCCTGACACACTGAGAGGAAGAACACGTTTATGGAGGACAGCTCTCATTCAGCAGAGTCCATTAATGACACCTC
Source organism: Lampris incognitus (assembly GCF_029633865.1). Classification (NCBI taxonomy): domain Eukaryota; kingdom Metazoa; phylum Chordata; class Actinopteri; order Lampriformes; family Lampridae; genus Lampris; species Lampris incognitus. The sequence goes on from NC_079225.1 coordinate 46,504,528, forward strand.
ACAGATGTGGCCGTTTGTGTTTTGCTGTTCTCTCGGTTCTGTGCGATGCCCTTTGGGTTCTGTGCTGCCTCACAACATTGAATTTCTCATCCAGAAGCTGTTAAAAAATAAAGTAATTTATCTATTACATTCAGCAGCTTGTCTTGTGCACTTTTTTTTTATTTAAATTTTCTCCCCAATTCACAATTGTATCCGGCCAATTACCCCACCCCACTATTACCACTACGCTACCCGGACGCTCTGTCTTGTGTCCTTTAACATATCTGTGTGCCTATCACGTCTCCCTTCACAGTGCCAGTGTGTTGCTCTTGTGTTCACTGATGCACTAGAGTTGGGTTGGTGTTGTGAATGTCGTCCAATGTCATCTCCCTCTGTAGAAATAAAAAGAAGTAAAAGATCCATTCTAATGATTTTCATTCAGCAAGGAAAGTTTTCTTGTGTAATGTTAACGTTAGGAGTCATTTTTTCATCCTCAGAAGTATCATTGGATTTGTTATAACTGTTTTAGCGTCCCCTCTCTGAATACAGCTTATTTTCAGTACGCCGACTTCACGAGACTCTTTGCTAGCTAGCTAGCTCGCTCACTACCTAGCATGATGTTGCTAAGCAACTATTCAGAAACAGTACAACTGGCGGGCTGATAATGATAATTCATTAATTATCCAATCAAATCAGAGGATTAGATGATGTCATTTATTACTAGAAACCGAAACGGTTTAGTTATGTGGACAACCAGGAGGAGAGTTTCTCAAGGGCCTTTAGTCACATTTTCACTACAAGAGCAGTTTTGATATTTTGACTAAATTTATATTAACAAATCTTAAAAAATACATAGAGATTATAAAACACTGTTTTCACTGGACTGTATTTCTGCATGATTCATTAAGGTGTCACATCTCTTTGGATTCTGTGGTGGACTAATCTGCAGAGACTGAATGAAAATGAACAGCAGATCTACATGTTGAACAAAGGTGATGGTAAATACATTTGAGACTAAAAGCAATGCGACGAAAGCCAAATAGCTACAGACAAGGATGCTCATCTCCACACTGACAGACTTTAAAAGTGGGAAGGTTGAGCCTGTACTTAAACGGAGACAACTCAAGTTGAAAAACCGGATTCGTCCACATTCTCTCACTCACACCAGCTGTTTATCATTAGGTTTACTTATCACTGCAAAAAGGAGAGTTTCTGATCTCTCAGTTGAATCATACAGCATTAGACATAAGAGGTCAGATGGAGTGCGTGTGATTAGAAAGCAGGACTATGGCAAGACATTTTAGCTTTTATTTTATTTCCCCCCCCCACCTCCTTTTTCTCCCCAATTGTACCCGGCCAATTACCCCACTCTACTGAGCCGTCCCGGTTGCTGCTCCACCCCCTCTGCCGATCCAGAAGGGCTGCAGACTACCACATGCCTCCTCCGATACACGTGGAGTCACCAGCCGCTTCGTGTCACCTGACACTGAGGAGTTTCACCAGGGGGACGTAGCGCGTGGGTGCTAGTGCAGCGACCAGGACACACACCCACATCCAGCTTCCCACCTGCAGATACGGCCAATTGTGTCTGTAGGGACACCCGACCAAGCCGGCGGTAACACAAGGATTCGAACCAGCGATCCCCATGTTGGTAGGCAATGGAATAGACCGCCACGCCACCTGGACATTTTAGCTTTCAATCTCACTTTTTTTTTTTTTTTGGATATCACAAATCAAATTTTCACTAGTCAAAATGTCAATTTTTGCTATCAGAAACTGAATTATAGTTAGTTATCACAGAAAGCTGAATCAGCTCCTCTGGACACAAGGTTTCATCGTCATCTAGTGACCTGTTCAGTCTCAGGTGACTGCAGGTATCCCCACCCTTGCAAACAATACAGTGGCATAACCCTATAAGGGTGGGGATACCTGTAGTCACCTGAGACTGAACAGGTCACTAGCTGATGATGAAACGTTGTGTCCAGAGGAGCCGATTCACCTTTCTGTGATTTCCTTACCTGAATTATTGAGAACGCATAAAGACATAGTTAGTTATAATTCAGTTTTAACTTGTCGATGACAAAACGCCATTTGTTGATGTCAGAAAGTCTACTTTTGATAAACATTCGTAATGTAATTCTTGATTCTGGATCTTAACAATTTAGCATTATAACCAGATAAACTTTGAATTTTCACTTAAAATGAATGAGAGAAAAGTTGTATATAATTTTTGATATCCAGATTTGAATATTTAATATTATCAAGTGACATTTTAACCATAGCTAGAATTTAATAATAACTGGTCTAATTGCATTTCCAATATCAATGATGGATAGTTTAGCTCGTGAAAACTGAATGTGAGATGTCAAAAGAAAAAAAAGATTAAAAGTCAAAAGAGCTTGCCGTACAGGAAAGTGATGAGAAAGCGCAGCATGTGCTCAGGAAAACCTCCCTGTATGAGGTCAAGGTTTAGACAAAGTAGATATCCATCCATACCTCTGAGCTGGTAATAAGCCTGATGGCTGGCGAGAACTTGTTCGAAGGTTTCTTTGGGGCAAATTCTCACTCCAGAATGCAAGAAGACCGACCTCTTGGTGCGATGTCTCTCCAGTTCGAAGACTGAACCACTGGTCAGCTTGGTTGGCATCAAAATCTCTGCCAAATGCATGGAGCTGGTACTCTTAATGCTCTCTAACAAGACAGGGAAAGAAATCTTAATGAGACACATAATCCAACATGGACCAGACCTGGACTACAGATTACCTGGAAGTAAATCCTAAATTTTATTTATCGTCCCCGGAACAGACCAAACAGAGATGACCATGTGCCATGGAGTGTCATGCAGGTTTTCTTTCCAACCAGTCACTACACTGGCTGATTTTACTTTTTTTTTAAACTACTTTATTAATCCCCGTGTGGGGAAATTCTTTCACTGGATTTAAACCATCCTAGCTGTGTAGCTAGGAGCAGTGGGCAGCTGCCATGTAGCGCCTGGGTACCAACTCCAGTTCTTTCCATGCCTCGGTCAGGGGCACAGACAGGAGTACTAACCCTAACATGCATGTCTTTTTTGATGGTGGGGGAAACCGGAGCACCCGGAGAAAACCCACCGCAGACACGGGGAGAACCTCCACACAGAAAGGACCTGGGATGACCCCCAAGGTTGGACTACCCTGGGGTTCGAAAAAAAGACCTTCTTGCTGTGAGGTGACCGCGCCAACCACTGGGCCACCGTCCATGCCGCCTTGACTGACTGGTCTTACTGACTGGCCCGTTGCTGTGGTTTGAAGGTGTGTTTATTAATGAAATCACCTGGTATATTGACTGGTTGGCAGGAAAACCAGCATGCTTGTGGTAATCCATGACACATGTTCCCCAAGTCTGAAGCAGACTACAGGATACCATCTTCTTCTTCTTTCAGCTCATTCCCCATTTCCCAGGGGTCGCCAGAGCAGATTTTATAGTTTCCACCTGTACCTTGTGAGGACACAGCACCAATGGCGGCCGTTGTCAACCTGGGCTTTGACCGATCTGGTATGGTCTTGTCAATCTGCATACTGATTCGGCAACATTTTACATCGGATGCCCTTCCTGACACAACCACTAAACTCTTACGGGCGGGGGCACTGGTAAAGCGCTGGACGCCATCCCACTATTCATGGACTTGTGCCCATGGCTGTCGCCAAAGACTACAGGATACCATACGGATGGTAAAATACTACCTTTTTGAGTCACAACCCCCCAGAATAATCAGGTTGGTCTTTGCAACCCCCCCTCCCCCCAATAGCACAGGGCCATGTAACTGACAACACCCCAATGTAAACACGTTATTCGCTCCTGAACCGTCTGCCTGAGACTGTTCAGGGATTACTGTAGTACAACACATGAAAGCTACCAAACTTACACAGGAAGACCATTACTTTGCCCACAGCCTGCCAGCCATCCATCCATTATCAAAACCGCTTATCCTGCTCTCAGGGTTGCAGGGATGCTGGAGCACGTCCCAGCAGTCATTGGGCGGCAGGCGGGGAGACACCCTGGACAGGCTGCCAGTCCATCACAGGGCCAACACACACACACACACACACCTAGGGGCAATTTAGTACAGCCAAGTCACCTGACCTACATGTGTTTGGACTGTGGGAGGAAACCAGAGCCCCCGGAGGAAACCCACACAGACACGGGAAGAACATGCAAACTCCACACAGAGGACGACCCGGGACGACCCCCAAGGTTGGACTACCCCGGGGCTCGAACCCAGGACCTTCTTGCTGTGAGGCGACCGTGCTAACCACTGTGTGCCTTGCCCACAGACAGAACTAATTTGACTTTGGCTTTAATTGGTATTATTGATTTATTGACATAACACCACCTCATGTGCACACACACCTTGACTAACAAACACACTCAAAACCTGTTGTAAGGCAATTTATATCCCCGGTATAGGAGATGTCATGTAAAAATCATTCTTTATTTTTCCCACAGCGCCGTGGGCTACGCGTCTTGTGGTCACTCAAGCGTGAGCGCGTCCTACTAAACGGTAGTCTTTGATATAGCAGCTATATATATATATATATAATGTATGTACACATATATGCACATGCATACATTATACATGTACACACTCACAAGATCTTAATATTCCGCTCCTCGTTTGTTGAGCACTTTTATCAACATTGATTTTTTCCAGAAAAAACACTATATAACCATATGACATACAATACATATAACTGCTACAAATTAGCAGGTATATTTTGGGTTGGGAGTGTGGGCGCTGTAATTCAGCAAACGGCAGGTTGTAATCGTTGCCTGTGGACAAGAGAAATGTAACGTGACAGTATTTGCTGGCTGGATGAAAGAGGAACCCGTCTGAACTACTACAGTGTCGCGTGTGTTCAAGGTAAAAGGAGAAGAGAGCCTTCACAAATTGTTTTCTGATGACCCGCAGATGCAAAAAAAGCCTTGGTATTCCTGTAAAATATTAAAACTAACAGTGGTTTGCTGTTTGATGGATGCCTACCCTCACAGTGCATTACGGTAAATGCTTTTTCTGGAAACATCTGGGAACACCCGGTGGTCGACTTGTTAAATATTTCAAAGTATTTTCAAGAAAACCACAATCGCCTTTCAAACTGCATTAATAGACCCACAAACTCTTGAACATGAGAGAGTTTCTTCCACCAAGTGTATTCAAAAACCACGAGAGTTCGGAAAAGAACGCGTCTCTGGTCTTACCATTTACCTTTGTGGTGAGACTCCTTTTTCGTTCATATTTTAACACAGCATCGTTGTTTACCAATTCTACACTAGAATTTAGCTCTATTATATTCATTCACTATAAATCTGTAATTTATAGTGAATGAAAACTATTTATAGAAATAAACTAAATTTATAGACATTTTAAGGATTGAAAAAGACTGATTTATTGAAAATAAAACAAAATTTATAGAATTTTTTTTATATGTTGGATATATGTGTTCTTGTAGTTTGGATGTGTTTTTGTCTTTGTGTTGCACTGCGGTGGGCTGGTGGAAGTGATAGTTCGTTTCATTTCATGTACACAAGTACATGAAATGAAACGACAAATGTTCCTGAATGTTCCTGACAATAAGGGCAGAACCTAAATGTCTTTAAGAGACTTCTTCGTATGGACAACATGAAGATGCAGCACCAATAACCCAAATGGGATGGGGAGGGGGATGACTGGTCTAGAAAGGGTTGGGTTTTTATTCTGTTAGTTTGACAGGGGCGACAACGTCCCATCGCACCCCCCCCCCCGAAACCGACTGCTTGATTCCCCACAGAGGAAGGTAAGAGGTTTTTTAGTTCCCTGTGCTTTCTTACTCACCGGGTCTCCCTGTAACGCATTGTCTCGATGCAGGGTTGAAAATAGTGACAGTGTCCAAGGTCTTAATGACTCCTGTTGGTGCCAAGCTCTTATGCAACCCTAATAGGCTTTTGATTGTATTACAACCAGGTTTAGTATACGTGTAGGTAGTCGTACCATTCAAATCTGTGTAGCTTACTGCTCCATTTTCATGATTATCCGTCTACATAAAAATGTCTGAATGCATAACTCCTTTCACGCTCCTGCAGCTCGGTATCTGTACTGGCAAAATCTCAAAGCACTGTACCTTTGATGACAACTTGTCTCACCTGTCATTCCTGAGGCTGGGAGAGCGAGAAACAAAATCAAACGCAGTCCAAATCGCCACAGCATTCTGGATGAAAAGTCTGGTTTCCCGAAAGCAGAATAAGAAGTTAATCCAGAAGCGCTTTGATGGGAGTTCTCTACCTCAAGTGGAGGTCATGGGGGCAAGGTGCATCTTCACGTAGATCTCTGAGCATCGGTAGACCTCTAAGGGAGACCGGTGATGACTGAGGTTTCCGCCCGGCCAGTTCCCAAACCGCGTCTGATGGGGATTGGGACCTTACTTCCCCAAGCCACCGCTTTCCTTTACTACCCGGAAGATTGTGGGCAAGAGTGAGGAGGTTAAAAAAGAAGGCGCCATTTTGGGAATAATCTGTTTATCTACTGCTCAGACATAATCCTGCTTTACCCTCCGCAGGCCGCGCATCACAGCAGTCATCCTGTTAGAGGCTTTCCAGGGGCATCTGTCAGCCTGGAGACCATCAATGCCCCCCCCCCCATCTCTAACACAAGTTTGGGTTTTATTATTGGCTATTATTTGCATAGGAACAGATGTGTCCATTTCCAGTTGCATACAAATCCTACTGTATTCAAACAGCACCCTTCAACACAACGCCTACAAAGCTGCTTCACCGATGAAGCACAGAAACTATGACGACTGAAGATTTAAAGGCTGGAGGGGGAAAAAAAAGAGCATGTTTTGAAAAAGGATGAGTTTTCAGAGGACATTAAAAAGGCAGAGCAAAGACACCTGTCAGAGGTAAAACAGTTGTTCTCAATCAGGTCCTCAGGTACCACCAGCACTGCTGGTTTTCTATTCTAGCAGGCGGTTCACTACATTCACCTGCTGTTCCAGTCACTCAGCGTCCAATCAGGAGGTTTTACACCTGACCGACAGGTGAATGTAATGAACCACCTGCTAAAATAGAAAAGCAGCAGCAGCAGCAGCAATGCTGGGACCTGAGGACCCCACTGAGAACCACCGGTTTAAGGGTTATGCTTGTGTTTTTCAGTCAAGATATAATTATATATTTTAAAAAAAAAACCCACTGCGGGATTGCAGGCCAGGCGCATCGCCCTGTGCGGTCGCACACTTCGCCGCGATGGTTCTACACATGATGTCCTTCAGTTACGTTCTTGGTGGACCCACGGGGCATAATCTCAAACTGTCAACACAGCAGAACAACTGCTTCTCACTGAACCATCCTGTCTCACAGTGATCAACCATCAGCAGCCCTCAAGAACAAATGAAAAGAAGTGGACGGACCTAAGTGCAAAAGAAAGAGGAAAAACAAGTTGCACTGATCTCAATGATACTTCGTCTCATAGCAACCACTCTTGCACACACACACACATTTGATATGCATTGTACTCGGTGGGAAATGGGCATCTGGGAGGTCCGGTTTCTTCCCACAGTCCATTAACCTCACTTGCATCTTAGGGTAATTGGAATATCTAAATGGTCCAAAAATGTGTACGTGTGTGTGTGAGTATGTGTGAGTGTGTGTGTGCGTGCACACTTTTATACACCAGCACACTAGCCGCCACTTTTATGTCTTCTCCTTTCTCTTCTTCTGTGTATGAATGGTGTCACGCGAGTCTCTCTCGTGTGCACGTGCAGTCGGTCCTCCTCCTAGGTCTCCATGGTGACGGTGTCGCCGCCTGGACGCTGCTTGGCATTCCCCTCATCACATTTTCTTTTTATAAAGAGCTTATAAATCCATATAATTTTTGTTTTTCTGGGGTTTTTTTTTTTGTGGTTTTTTTACGAGAGAAACGTTTCATCACTCATCTAAGTGGCCTCTTCAGTCTCAACTGACTGCAGGTATCCCCACCCTTATAAACAATACAGCGGCATAACGACTTTGCTATTCAAGTTGGACCACGTGTCTCACAAGTTTAAATTGTTTAAAATAGTATTGTAGTTGTTAACGTGTTAATTTTGGTGTCAGTCGTTTCCTAGCAGACATACTAAAAAGGTCAATGCATCAGTATCTCAATTGGGTATTTATCTTGACAGAATATAGAGTTTAAAAACCGGCGGTCATTTTGACCGCCCACGGTCGTTTTAGGTAGGAGAGAAATCCGGGTGGTTGTAGTGTCAGGCCGCCAACAGTGCCCGCTCCGCTGGGTGAAGAACGACAGCGCAGCGCTTCGCCGAACAAGAGACGGAAACGTTGTTGTAAACACGAATTCCTCCTTAAACCCAGTGTAACCTATTTTTCTGGACTTGCCTGTTAGTGATTTTAAGTTCCTGTTATGAGCTGTTGCCACGGTATATCCCTTGAGCTCTTATTTTGAAGGCTGCAGAGAGAGCGGAAGTGCTGTACGAAATGTCGTTGCTGTGGAGTTCGGTTGGGGGAAGAATCCAAATAAAGTGGTCCTCGTGTGAAAGTGGAACCTCCGTATTTGTTATTTTATAGTTTCATACAGTATAGGACAGTGTTTCTCAACCGGGGGTCCGCGGACCCCTAGTGGTCCGTGGTGTAATTGCAAGGGGCCCGTGAAAATAAAATATCTTTTAAAAAAAAGATCCTATGACATTTATAGGAATAGGATTATTTTACTCAAATGTGACTGAGACCTTTATCTACCTAAACTATAAAGGGTGACAGGACTTTTTTCTCTAATTACATCTGTTTCACAAGTGTAATTTATTGTATTTTAATAAGAGATCTCGCTCCCGTTTGCATTGTTAAAAGTTACTGCATAAAAATTCCGTTGTTACATATATCTGAAAGTTACTGAATACATATTCTGTTTTGTTACATATATCTGAAAGTTACTGAATACATATTCTGTTTTGTTACATATATCTGAAAGTTACTGAATACATATTCTGTTTTGTTACATATATCTGAAAGTTACTGAATACATATTCTGTTTTGTTACATATATCTGAAAGTTACTGAATACATATTCTGTGTTGTTACATATATCTGAAAGTTACTGAATACATATTCTGTTTTGTTACATCTATCTGAAAGTTACTGAATACATATTCTGTTTTGTTACATATATCTGAAAGTTACTGAATACATATTCTGTTTTGTTACATATATCTGAAAGTTACTGCATAAGAATTCTGTTTTGTTAACTACATCTAAGTTACAACTGAAAGCTCTTATTTTTGCCCCAAAGAGTGAATAAATGCTATAATGCTATTTAAAATGCAGTTTCTACCGTTTCTATCAAATTGCAACCCCCCTCCCCCAAGATCAGGTAGAGGGGTCCTCAGGGTAGATCAAAAACACGCAGGGGGTCCAGGACCCCAGAAAGGTTGAGAACCACTGGACTAGGGGACACCTACAACCCCTCGGTTACACCAGCGCTAAAGGGGAGGCAGCCAATGGAAGAAGGGGCTACTCACAGCAGGGCAGCGGGAGAAACATCCAAACTTGCCCAACAGACGCTCCTGCTGCACCGCGGTCCGTTCCCCTCACACACGGCAGCCGTCGTCCACTTCCTTGTGTCTCGATAGCCTACCCGAACTCGCACAACCCCATTTCGCAGCTACCGACCTTCTGAATGCGTTATCACCATGAAACATCCACTTCTCGTCCACACTCAAACTCCCACTCTTCCTTAGTTGGCCGCCATATTCTTCTTCCGGTAGCCACACAAGCCCCGCCCTCCGCCGCCGTTCCTCTCCTTCCAATGGCCTTTAAGCGCACAGTGGCGCCAACGTAGTTCCGGTAAAATCAGCTCGTTCACTTCCGCTTCCGCTATCCGTACTGTTCACGTGACTTTTGTCAAATGGCGACGCCGTCTCCGAACGAGAAGCTTAAGTTTCAACGTACCGACGGCTGGACATCGCTGTGTGCCGTCGTGCCGAGCCTCCAGTAAGTACAACAGAGCACGTCATACTGTAACGGGCACGGATAAGTACACACGTCGGCCCTCGGCTGACGGGCCGAACTCTTTAGCCGACTGGTTAACGTTGTCGCCCGCGGTGCGGGAGATTCGGGTTCGCGTCCCGGCTGTGGCGGTTCCCGGGCTGTTCCCCGAATTCGCTGCAATGCGGAAACCAGGCGAGAATGGATTGTCGCCGGCATTTTAAAAGAGAGGCTGTTCGTGAGCCAGGGTCCGAGACGGGTCGGCGAGTGTTAAAGACGGGAGCGGTTCCGGCGTTGTTTGAGTGGAGCAATTTCTCAGTCCCATGAATGAGTAATTTGAAATATTTTGAAAGATATTTCTTTTACTTTATTAGTCAAGAGGAACTTATGAGGTAAAAGCCAAATTTTTTCCCAAACAATTTTTTCACCAACAAAGGCAGACCAATAAGATAAGGCAGAGGGTGAGCTCATAATATCTTCTTGAAACAGTTGACGAATAATCTTGTTTTTGTTCTTGGTGTTCCATGAAAAGCATGCTTTCCCAACAGTTGTTTCAGTTACATCTACTGATATAGGGAGATTAACATTCACATTAACACCTTTGAAAATTGAAACAATACCAGAGGGAACAGCATCAAAAACAATAGAAAATTCTTTAGGTGTAACAGGGAATCTATAATGTTGAATGAATTCAACATAATTGTAAAGTTGCCCATGTTGGTTAAACAACTGACTAATCAAAAGAATATTGTTGTCAAACCACTGTTTGAAAAAGATAGATTTGTTTTTATACAGCAAATATATATTATTACAAATAAAAAACCTGTGAGGAGAAAAGTTGTGTTTGTAAATTAGACACCATGCCAGTAACATTTGTTTGTGGAATGAAAAAAGTTTGAGGGAGATTTTGTCAATGTTATAGTTATATAGAAGCAAACATGTAAGACCACCAATTGAAGAAAAGACAAAATGGGGAATGAAACTCCAAAGAGAAGATGGACATATAAGGTAACGTCTGATCCAATTTATTTTAAAGGTGTAATTTAGTGTGGAAAAGTCTAAAAAATTAAGGCCACCATTATTGTATTCGCTCATCAGAACAGATTTCCGAAGATAATGGGTGCGTTTTTTCCATACAAAATCAAATAATATTTTATCTATTGTTTTGCATATATGACTATCTATACCTAATGACAGTGCAGCATATGTTAATCTTGATATTCCTTCAGCCTTTGAGAGGAGAATTCGGCCCCTTAAAGATAAGTCACGTAAGAGCCACAGATTGAATTTTTGTTTAGCTTCGTTAATTATTGGATTGAAGTTAGTGTTACATCTTTGGGATTCATTTTTATCTATAATGATACCTAAATAAGTAACCGAATTTTTAACTTGAATATTGGAAATTGAATCAACACAACAATCTTTGATAGCTAATAATTCACATTTTTTAAGATTTAAACGAAGGCCCGAAGCTTTAGTAAATTGTTCTATAATATTAATAGCTAAAGGTACTTGGGAGCTGTCTTTTAGAAATAAAGTGGTGTCATCTGCTAGTTGACTAATTACAATAGTTCTATCAGCAATAGAAACTCCTTTCAGATTACTACACTTAATATGGTCACATAAAAGCAACCTTGATGAACGCCACGTTTGACCTCAAACCTGGAAGATGACCCATATTTAAGCTTGATTGAACAGTTGGCATTATTGTAAAGGGTTTTAATTTTATTGCAAAAAAAGTCTCCAAACCCAAATTTCTTTAACGAATGAAAGAGAAAAGTATGTTCCACCGTGTCAAAGGCTTTAAAGAAGTCTAAGAAGAGCAAAAAGCTGTTATCAGAAATGAGGTGTGAGTAATCAAGTACATCTAAAACTAGTCTAATATTGTTGGTGATGTGTCTATTGGGCATGAATCCTGATTTTGCTTCATCAATTATGGAATCTAGAACTTTCTTGATTCTTCTAGCAAGAATCATGGCCAATATTTTATAGTCATTATTTAGAAGAGAGATTGGGCGCCAGTTGTCAATATAAAGCGGATCTTTGCGTGGTTTAGGAATTAATGTAATTAAATCTTGAGTCATACTTGCAGGTAAACAACTGGATGATAGGCTTTCATTAAACACTTGTAGAAGAAATGGTGCCATCTGCTGTGAAAACAATTTATAGAATTCAGAAGATAAGCCATCTGTTCCCGGAGATTTGTTCTCCTTTAAATAATTAATACAGTTGCTAACCTCTGTTAGTGATAAGGGGGGATCACAAAGAGCTCTTTCAGAGTCTTTAAGTCGAGAGGTATGCTGTAGTGAATTCAGGAACGTTTGAGTATTATCTTCAGAGTATTCAGATGTGTACAGGTTTTTATAAAAAGTAGAACAAAAATCAGATATTAGTTTTGGGTCATCTGTTATATTATCATTAATTTTTAGTTCATTAATGGTATTAATTTTTGCATGATATTTTTCTAGTTTGAAAAAATATGCAGAGTTCTGTTCACCCTTTTCTAGCCATTGTGTCCGCGATCTAATAAACGCTCCTTCTGCCCTTCTTTTATAGATCACATCAAGTTTCTCTTGTGACTCATACAATTTAATTTTGTCCTCTTTTGTTAAGGCGTCTGGTGAAATTTGAGAGAGTAAAGAAATATCTGTGATAATATTCTGTTCTTCTAATTTCCTAATTTTGGCAAGATTACTTCCGTAAGTCCTAAAATATTTCGCTGATTCATACTTAAATAGCTCCCAGTTTAATCTGAATGAATTATTTATTTTTGCCTTATCAAAGTAAAGCGTTATCAATTGTGAAATGTTCATTTTAACGTCCTCATATTTAAGAATAGAGTTGTTCAATTTCCAATATTTGGCTTTGCAGCTTTTATCAGAGAGAAACAGATTAATTGATATGTAGATAGCCTTATGATCACTTAAGGGACAAGGGATAACATTTACTGTGATATCTTATTTGTTAAAATGTTTGGAAACTAACCAAAAATCTAAACGAGAAAGCCTTGTGTTTCCTTTGTTCTTCCAAGTGAACGTTACCGTATCTGGGGATTTGACTCTCCATATGTCTACTAAATCATATCTTTCTATAAAAGATTTAATAAAATAGTTTCTGTTATTATCTTGTGTTGGTGGCCATCTATCTATAAGTGGATTCAAAGTTACATTAAAGTCTCCTCCAATTATTATTTGGGAATTTGGAAATTTAGTGAGCCAATGTTTAAGTCTATTCTCTATGACTGTAAATAATTGAGAATTTTCTAAATTAGAGTTGTATCCATACACATTAACAATAATCAAAATAATTTTATCATAACTGACAATTTGACAGCTAAAATGTCCTTTAGGATCTGTGTCTGTGTGTAGGATGTCACCGTTATATCTATTTTTCATGGTTAAGACACCCGCTGATCTTTCTGAGCTGTGAGAAAACCATAAATCGTTACCCCATTGGGCTCTCCAAAAATTCACATCACTTGCGATTGAGTGTGATTCTTGACAGAAACAAAAATCTGTATCAAACTGTTTCGAAAATAAAAATAATGCTTCACGTTTTGTAACATTCCTTAACCCCCTGGCATTTAGGGAAACTATAGACAAAGAAATTCTTAAGAAAACTTACGAAATAATACTGAACAAGTAGTTATGACCTGGTACGCTGAGCATTAGTGGCACTTGGAACAGTCAACATAGTAGGTGACAATATAATATAAATTGAGCAAAATAAGGGTGTCCTACATGTTTTAAACCACTTAGTTTTTCAAGTTGTTGTCTATAAAAAAATCAGTAGGATAAAACATTGTAAGAAACATTGTAAGAAAAGAATGCAAACTAAATGAGAGTTCAAGTAGGCTCAGTTCTCCCTGTGATGAGAAGTCTAACAACCCACCAGTTTAGAGAGTCAGGAGACTGAGCTTTGTTGGACCTGCAAGCCATGAAAAAGACTCAGTTGAAATCAGTCATGTTTACCTCAGGTCATTTCCTGTCCATTGATGAAGGCTCGTGCACCTACATAATATGCAGGTTTCCCCTCACTTCGTGCCTTCTGCACCATGGGCCACATCTTCAGCCTGGCCTCCCTGACGAGTTGAGAGAGATCTCCAGCAAAACGAAGCCTGTTGTCACGCAGGAAGGAAGGATGTTTTGCTGACTTCCACACAGCATCTCTGTAGGACCTCAGGGAGAATCGGATGATGATGATGGCTCTTGGAGTGGAGCGGCTTTGTGACGGTTTTCCAAGACGATGGGCAACATCGATAACATCTTAGAGCTTGTTCTTTTCCTCTGGAAGGATATTCTTGCGGCAAACCTCTAAAGCTTTTTCTTGCATATGTTCGGTTGAGTTTTCAGCAACGCCATCAAGCTTCAGGTTCCACCGTCTTGAGTAGGACTCCGGCTCTCACACACGTGTTGGAAGACTGGCAGCAGCTTTGCGCTCTTCCTCTTTAAGACGACCTTCAACATTTGACACTTTCTTCTGTGTCTTTTACCTCACTGCATGCAACGTCTATTGTTTTTTTATCCCTTCTATCTTCAGTGTATTTTCGTCGATTTTCTTAAGAGTTTTCACTCACCAGCCTTTCAATAGAGTCGGCTCGCTCATTTATGAGTTTGGAGAGTACGGAGATGACGTCATTATCTTGGGACGTGGACTCTTTAGTCTCATAAAGAGCTTTTTTTGCAGTAGGGGACTTGCATGGAGTCCCGGGTAGCGGAGGAGATTCCTCTTCTGCCATAGTGAGCGGAGGAGACTCTTCTTCTGCCATAGTGAGTGGAGGGGATTCTTCTTCTGCCATAGTGAGCGGAGGAGATTCTTCTTCTGCCATACTGAGCGGAGGAGATTCTTCTTCTGCCATAGTGAGCGGAGGAGATTCTTCTTTGGCCATAGTGAGCGGAGGAGATTCTTCTTCTGCCATAGTGAGCGGAGGAGACTCTTCTTCTGCCATAGTGAGCGGAGGAGACTTCTTCTGCCGTAGTGAGCGGAGGAGACTCTTCTTCTGCCATAGTGAGCGGAGGAGATTCTTCTTCTGCCATAGTGAGCGGAGGAGACTCTTCTTCTGCCATAGTGAGCGTTACTGCTTCTACGGAGCGGGCGTAATCATGGCATGAGGATATCAGCATGTTACCCGAGTGGACCGCAGGCGTGGGCACTTTGCTCTTTTGCGATCTTTTCCTGTCTCGACTCGACATTAAGCTGCTTTCAGTCGTTGAAGAAGTTCTTCCGGTTGTTGTTTAAGTTATTTAAACGACGACTTCTTCGTTTTTCACCAGATAAATCGTTGATTGTGCAGGAGCTCTGCAACCACGACTTACTCGGCAGCCATCTTGGCGTCCTCCTTTCGGGAAAGAGTTTGATTTCTACATGAACTTTTGGACCTCCACGTCATCATGAGGTTCCAGTTCGCCAACGCGCTCGTTTTGGGATTGCAATTGGGAAGCTATTTTAAAAAAAAGAGCACTAAATTGTGCTAAATTGACAGACATGTTAGCCAGTTAACATTGCAACGACAACGTTACAAGTGACACTTCATTTCGATGTGAATGGGAAAGGACGTTCTCTCGACTGTCCACGGGACCGAGTCATCAGCGCAACGAGGCAACGAGGAGTCATCTGCTACGATGACACAATGGCATGAAGGTAGGAGGACCTGCTTTTCTTCTTCTTTTGTGCGTTTTAATGTGCTACCGTGGTTGCAGAATAACGTTATATTGTGGTGGACACGTATTGGGGACAGAATTCAACCCAGGAACTAAGGGTTAAGTCATGGTTGCCCTGGCAGGTTAACGCAGGGTTAAGTTATGGTTGTCCAGCCAGTTTTCTGGTCATTCTTGCCACCTCCGCTCAGTCGAGCTGTGGTTTGGTTGTCTCTCTGATTTACCGTGGATTAAAGAAAGTTGCCTACACGGCTAAAGTGTGAACCTACGGTCTTCTCCGTTCCTTCGGCTCTACACTGGTGACCCCGACGTCGGTTTTCGGATAAGTTTTCTGAAACCACACACATTATGGCTACGAACGCCGTTGCAATGAAACTGCCGGAGTTTTGGGAGTCTTCCGCGGCTACATGGTTCGCGCAGGCTGAGGCACAGTTCGCGCTCAGAGACATAACAGCAGACGAGACCAGGTACTACTACGTAGTGGCAGCGCTGGGGTGCGCTACGGCTTCCAGGATAAGCGGTTTCATAACCGACCCACCGGCCGATGGTAAATACGCCGCACTTAAACATATCCTCCTTGAAACTTTTGAACTGTCAACAACGGAGAGAGCACGTCGCCTCTTCGCAATTCAGGGCTTGGGAGATGGCAAACCATCGGAGCTAATGAGCAGGATGTTAAACCTACTGGGTCAAGAAAAGCCATGTTTCCTGTTTATGGAGCTGTTTCTGCGCAACATGCCGCCCCACGTCCAGACTGCGCTCGCTAACTCCACCATCACTGATCCCCGTGAGCTGGCAAAGGAGGCTGACCGATTCTTCGTCGCTACACAACGTTCCTCCCATGCCGGGGTGCTGGCTCCTACCTTCACTGGCCCCCCGCCGACATCGCGGGCGTGGCCCGACGGTGGCGCCGCAGCATCAGACCGCTACAAGCCCTCTGGACTCTGTATGTACCACGCTCGATTTGGTGCGAAAGCTAAACGGTGCCGTTCCCCCTGCAACTACAGGCCGACGGGAAACGAGAGGGCCAACACTCAGTAGTGGCCATGAGTGTTGGCGATACGAGCAGGCTACTCTTCATCCTCGACACCATCTCCGGTCGGCGATTTCTTTGTGACACGGGCGCACAGAGAAGCGTGCTCCCTGCTACTGACGTCGACATCATGGGCGGGGAGCGGGGCCCCCAGTTGGCGACGGCTGACGGCAGCCCTATCCACACCTACGGCGTGCGGTCTGTAGAACTGTGTTTTGGTGGACAACGTTTCACGTGGGAGTTCGTCATGGCCAATGTAACGCTTCCCCTCCTCGGAGCTGATTTTTTGTGCGCTTACGGTTTGCTAGTGGACATTCAGAACAGCCGTCTGGTCGATGCCTTAACCTTCTCCTCCTTCGCATGTACGCGGAGGGAAGCGGCCTATGCAGGTCTAGCCAACTCTCTCTCAGAGGCAGACAAGTTCACCCGCCTCCTCGCTGAGTTCCCTGACCTCACCCAGCCTACCTTCTCTGCACCCACCGCTAAGCATGGGGTGGAGCATCACATTGCTACGAAGGGGCCCCCGGTCTACGCCAGAGCCAGGCGTCTCGACCCCGCCAAACTCGCCATTGCCAAGTCTGAGTTCGAGCACCTGGAACGCATGGGGATCATCCGCCGCTCTGACAGCCCGTGGGCGTCCCCACTCCACATCGTCGCTAAGCCTGATGGAGGTTGGCGCCCATGCGGGGACTACCGCCGACTAAATGACGCCACCACGCCCGACCGCTATCCTGTCCCGCATATCCAGGACTTTTCTGCAAACCTGTCTGGCAAATGCGTCTTCTCAAAAGTCGACCTGGTCCGTGGTTATCATCAAGTTCCCGTGCACCCCTCAGACATCCCCAAGACAGCGGTGACTACCCCATTCGGCCTATTTGAATTCCTACGAATGCCATTTGGACTCAAAAACGCGGCCCAGTCCTTTCAGCGGCTGATGGATTCAGTGCTCCGTGGCCTTCCTTTCATCTTTGTCTATTTGGACGACATACTCATCGCCAGCGCCTCCGAGGAAGAACACCTGTCCCATCTTCATGCCCTCTTCACACGCCTCAGCCAGCATGGGCTGATCGTCAACCCGGCGAAGTGCCGGTTCGAGCTGACGGCCATTGATTTCCTCGGGCAGCGCATCACTGGGGACGGGGCGGTCCCCCTGCCCTCAAAGGTGGAAGCGGTGGCGGCCTTTCCGCGCCCCCAAACAGCTCGTGCGCTCAGGGAGTTCATCGGGATGGTGACATTCTACCACCGCTTCATTCCCCGAGCCGCCTTTATCATCCGGCCACTGTACGAGGCGCTGAAAGGCAAGTCCCCCAACCAGGCGGTCGACTGGACAGCAGAGCGGGACCGTGCGTTCACCGAGACTAAAGCTGCGCTCTCCCAGGCTACCCTGCTAGCGCATCCTTCACCTACAGCGCCTATTTCCATAACCACGGATGCATCGGACTATGCTGTTGGTGCGGTTCACGAACAGTGGGTGGGGGGGGCTTGGCAGCCTTTGGCCTTTTTCAGTCGCCAGCTTACACCCCGAGAGCGCAAGTATAGTACTTTTGACAGGGAACTCCTCGGTCTCTGGCTCGCCGTCCGGCATTTCCGTTTCCTGCTAGAGGGCCGCGAGTTTACTGCGTACGTGGACCACAAGCCCCTCACGTTTGCCATGTCCAAGACGGCCGAGCCATGGTCCGCTCGCCAGCAGCGACAACTCTCCTACATTTCGGAATTCACTACCGACATCCAGCACGTCGCTGGTAAGTCTAACCAGGTAGCTGACTGCCTCTCTAGGGCAGTGATTGGAGCGGTCCACCTAGGCCTTGACTATGCACAGATGGCCGCTGACCAGGCCACGGACCCGAGCATCCTCCGTCTCCGGGCCTCCGACACGGGGCTCCGCCTGCAGGACGTTCCTTTCAGCGACACAGGTGCCACCCTCCTGTGTGACGTCTCCACAGGACAGCCCAGGCCCATCGTCCCGCACAGCTGGAGACGCCCCGTATTTGAAGCTGTGCACGGCCTCTCTCATCCAGGCGGTAAGCCATCCGTGCGCCTGACCTCTGCTAAGTTTGTGTGAGAGGGACTTAAGAGAGACGTGAAAGCGTGGGCCGACTCGTGTGTTGCCTGTCAGCGGGCTAAGATACACCGCCACATTAAGGCGCCCCTGGAACGCTTCCCAGTGCCGGAGAGACGATTTGACCATGTCCACGTCGACCTGGTTGGTCCCCTACCCCCCTCCCATGGGTTCACCTACCTCTTCACTGTGGTGGACAGGACTACGCGCTGGCCTGAAGCTGTTCCCCTGGCATCCACGACGTCTGCTGATGTGGCCCGGGCTTTTATTGGGTCGTGGGTCTCACGTTTCGGTACGCCTTCCGACCTTTCATCTGACCGCGGGCCACAGTTTACCTCAGAGCTATGGAATGCTGTGGGTGAGGCTCTGGGCGTCAAGCTTCATCGCACTACCGCCTACCACCCTCAGGCGAACGGCCTATGTGAGCGCTTCCACCGGTCCATGAAGGCTGCGCTTCGGGCTACTCTCAAGGACTGCAACTGGGTCGACAAGCTCCCATGGGTCATGCTGGGCCTGCGGACCGCCCCGAAGGAAGACCTACAAGCCTCCTCTGCGGAGCTGGTGTACGGCACGCCGCTGCGAGTCCCAGGCGATTTCATGCCCAATGCAACGCGTCCCTGGTCAGCTGTGGACCAACGAGCCTCCTTGCTGGACGGGGTCAGAGCTTTCACACCCGTCCCTACCGCCCAACACGGCGCGCCGGTGTCCCAGGTGCCCCCAGGTCTGCAGTCAGCGGACTACGTGTTCATCCGTCACGACGCACACCGCCCCCCTCTGCAACCCCCTTATGACGGCCCCTTCCGTGTCCTGGAACGGGGAACTAAGCACCTGGTGGTGGATTTTGGGGGCACGGCCGAGCATGTTTCAGTGGACCGAGTTAAACCCGCACACCTGGACTTGACGCAGCCGTTGGAGTTAGCCCAACCTCCTCGTCGCGGTCGTCCCCCGGCTCCGCCTCCTCCCCCCGTGGAGGCCCGAGCTGCCTCTTCTGCTCCTCAGGCCGACCTCCACAGGCCCGCGTCAATGCCTCCCAGAGACACTCCGGCCCCTGTTATCCGGAGCCGCCTCGGACGGCCTGTCGTCCACCCGCGCCTGCCTGACTTCGATTACTAGGGCGAATTCTGGGGGGGCTCATGTGGTGGACACGTATTGGGGACAGAATTCAACCCAGGAACTAAGGGTTAAGTCATGGTTGCCCTGGCAGGTTAACGCAGGGTTAAGTTATGGTTGTCCAGCCAGTTTTCTGGTTATTCTTGCCACCTCCGCTCAGTCGAGCTGTGGTTTGGTTGTCTCTCTGATTTACCGTGGATTAAAGAAAGTTGCCTACACGGCTAAAGTGTGAACCTACGGTCTTCTCCGTTCCTTCGGCTCTACAATATGATGGTGGTTTATTATTGCTTTTTCTGCGATGACCTGTGTGTGATAAAACGCAATATAATTTGGCTGTGGCGGCACGGTGGCGCAGTGGTTAGCGCGGTCGCCTCACAGCAAGAAGGTCCTGGGTTCGAGTCCCGGGGTAGTCCAACTTGGAGGTGGTCGCGGGTCGTCCTCTGTGTGCAGTTTGCATGTTCTCCCCGTGTCTGCGTGGGTTTCCTCCGGGGGCTCTGGTTTCCTCCCGCAATCCAAAGACATGTAGGTCAGGTGGATCGGCCGTATTAAAGTGTCCCTAGGTGTGTGTGTGTGTGTGTGTCTCGGTCCTGTATGATGGTCTGGCGGCCTGTCCAGGGTGTCTCCCCGCCTGCCGCCCAATGACTGCCGGGATAGGCTGCAGCGTCCCTGAGAGCAGTGTACCGATAGTGGCCTGTAGGGACGCTATACAGCTACTGCCTGTATGTACACTCACTGGCCACTTTATTAGGTACACCTTGCTAGTACCGGGTTGGACCCCCTTTTGCCTTCAGAACTGCCTTAATCCTTCGTGGCATAGATTCAACAAGGTACTGGAAACATTTCTCAGAGAGTTTGGTCCATATTGACATGATAGCATCACGCAGTTGCTGCAGATTTGTCGGCTGCACATCCATGATGCGAATTTCCCGGTTCACCACATCCCAAAGGTGCTCTATCGGATTGAGATCTGGTGACTGTGGAGGCCATTTGAGTACAGTGAACTCATTGTCATGTTCAAGAAACCAGTCTGAGATGATTCGAGCTTTATGACATTGCGCGTTACCCTGCTGGAAGTAGCCATCAGAAGATGGGAACACTGTGGTCATAAAGGGATGGACATGGTCAGCAACAATACTCAGGTAGGCTGTGGCGTTGACACGATGCTCAATTGGTACTAAGGGGCCCAAAGTGTACCAAGAAAATATCCCCCACACCATTACACCACCACCACCAGCCTGAACCGTTGATACAAGGCAGGATGGATCCATGCTTTCATGTTGTTGATGCCAAATTCTGACCCTACCATCCGAATGTCGCAGCAGAAATCGAGACTCATCAGACCAGGCAACGTTTTTCCAATCTTCTATTGTCCAATTTTGGTGAGCCTGTGCGAATTGTAGCCTCAGTTTCCTGTTCTTAGCTGACAGGAGTGGCACCCGGTGTGGTCTTCTGCTGCTGTAGCCCATCTGCCTCAAAGTTCGACGTGTTGTGCGTTCAGAGATGCTCTTCTGCATACCTCGGTTGTAATGAGTGGTTATTTGAGTTACTGTTGCCTTTCTATCTGCTCGAACCAGTCTGGCCATTCTCCTCTGACCTCTGGCATCCACAAGGCATTTTCGCCCACAGAACTGCCGCTCACTGGATATTTTCTCTTTTTCGGACCATTCTCTGTAAACCCTAGAGATGGTTGTGCGTGAAAATCCCAGTAGATAAGCAGTTTCTGAAATACTCAGACCAGCCCGTCTGGCACCAACAACCATGCCACGTTCATAGTCACTTAAATCACCTTTCTTCCCCATTCTGATGCTCGGTTTGAACTGCAGCAGATCGTCTTGACCATGTCTACATGCCTAAATGCATTGAGTTGCTGCCATGTGATTGGCTGATTAGAAATTTGCATTAATGAGCAGTTGGACAGGTGTGCCTAATAAAGTGGCCGGTGAGTGTATGTGCAGAGACCTGCAAATACAGTTCAGTTATAGAAATGGCGACCAAGTGTGTGCGTGCTCAGTGATACAAGCAGGATAACGGTTCGGATAATGGATGGATGGATGGATGGATGTGTAAGCCTTCTTTAATAAGGATAGAGTTTTACCTCCAGGTCAGGTATAGCATGAGTTGACTGTGTGAATAATCTGGACGAGGCACAAGGTAAACAGAGTTGCATGGAATGAAATTGTAGGTAGATGTAGATAGGGAATAACAGTATGTACCAATATTCATATGATGGCTCGCAAATACAAAAAAATGTATATGCAAAATACAAGTATGAATTATACACTGATAAGTTGCAGCGCCGCAATACCCTTGTTGTGCACAACACCCAAATAAACACAATAATAAGCAAAAGGAGATATCTCGTTGGGGCCCCAAACTGGAAGGTAAACTTGAATAAATCCGTGAAGTGTTTCCTGGCTTACAGTTCACTGAGTTCGCCAACAGGAGGCGCTACGCAGTCAGTGATGGACGATTTAGGAAGGATGAATCTGCTGACCACATCCGGTCCCAAAGTGGCCTAGCGGGAAGACGCATCCTTAATGGCTAGGTTGTGGGCCGTGTCCAAACACCAGTTCGCTAATATAAGAAATACAAATGTTCAGGCTTGTAACCATGGTAACGACTGGTGACCTGCCAGCTGCACAGAATGTAATGCAGAAGAATACAACTGCTATTGCAAAATACACACTACGACTGAAATGAACATTAAGAAAATGACCACCTACAATATTTTCTACTCACAGAACAAAACGAAACAAACCTAATGTGAACATTTGTAAACATTTCCGAAATACACCAACCTCTAGAAGATATTAAAACCACAGTATAGCAAAGACTTACATTCCCATGCTGCGGCTAATGCTAGCTAGCTACACATAGTGTGGTGAAGGCTAGCAACCATAGGCTAGTCACACCAATGCTGCAAATATATTGTAACGTACACGAATAAGTAGACATGTTAGCCCTTGGCCAACGGGTCGGACTCTTTAGTCGCCTGGTTAACGTTGTTGCTTGCGGTCCAGGAGACACGGGTTCGCGTCCCGGCGGCAGCGGTTCCTAGACTGCACCCCTGACTTCTCTACAATATTTATGAACAACGATATTTAAACTTCTACTTTTCAGGGTACTTAAGATATTCAACACAAAATGTTACACATGGTACTGATAGGTTTACACATGCTTACCTAATATAAGAAATAAAAATGTTCAGGCTTGAGATCACGGTAACGACTGGTGACCTGCCAGCTCGCATAGAATGTATTGGAGAAGAGTACCGCCCACAAGCCTGACGTAGGAGCACGGCCTCTTAAAGTGACAGTACCGAATTAGGCATAAGTACCCATAAATGTAAATGAACTATTGTAATATGATAGGGGGTTACAGATGGATGGATGGATAATTTGGCTATCCTGTCGGAAATGATTTGGTTACTCTAAAGATATACTACGTCCATACATGATGCTGGAAACTTGGGCATGGTACTAGTGGTAATAGTATGGCAATACCTCTCAGTGCGCCATGGGATACTGGAACTCGTAGTTTCCGTTTCCCAGTAAAATCTAGTGTCCCAGTCCGACCCTGGATGGCTGTCTAGGTTGGAAGGGAAAGCTTATAAAACTGGAGACGGAGGGAGGGGACATTAATGGCGGACATTGTTGCATCAGATGGTGAGAGAAGAAGAAGAGGAAGAAAAAGACGAAGAAGAGGGTGGATGGGGCCAGTGGAGTAATTAGGGCTTCTCAGCAGTAAGCACTGGGAGGGATGACCCGATGACCCCGTGACTGATTTGATTTGAAGAAGTGGGGGAAAATTGAGCTTATTAAGTATTGTGGGTCAGCTGGAGCGCCAGCGGCATCGGGCCTGACCCAAACCGAATTGCTTTGGAAAAAGAAGATTGGAAATTATTTCAGTCTGTAACACTTATAGTCCTCTTCTTCTGGCAAACATTCTGTCCAGTTCAGTTTTACTCCATTTCCTTGTCTTATCAATTGTGCAGTTTAATTTTGTGCTGTTGTTTTCTTTTTACATTTTCTTACCAACTTGATATTTTTCAAGTACCCTGGAAGGGACTGTAAATTTGTCATCATTACTGTTACTAGCAATAGTGCTCATAGCAATAGTAGTATTTATTTATGTATTTGTTATTTTACTACCTTATTAATCCCTGTGGGGCAATTCTTTCTCTGCATTTAACCCATCCTAGCTGTGTAGCTAGGAGCAGTGGGCAGCCGTCGTGCAGCACCCGGGGACCAACTCCAGTTTTTTGTCATGGCCTTGCTCAGGGGCGCAGGCAGGAGTATTAACCTTACCATGCATGTCTTTGATGGTGAGAGAAAACTGGAGCACCCAGAAGAAACTCACGCAGACAACATGCAAACTCCACACTGTAAAGACCTAGGATGGCCTGGGGTTCGAACCCAGGACCTTCTTGCTGTGAGGCAACAGTGCTAACCACTGGGCCACCGTGCTGCCCAGTAGCAGTAATAGTAGCAGCTATAGTAGTAGCAGTGGTACTAAGCCAATAGCAATTACAATTCTCAGGAGTAATTGTACTTATAACAGGTAACAGCAATAGTATTACTCACAGTGGTGGTTGGAGAGATAGGCCGGTAGTAGAAGTACAGTAGTGATGGCACCAGTAATAGTAGTCATATTAGCAGTAGTTGTTGACCTACATAGTAGCCAAGTATGTCAAAGTTAAAGCAGACAAAGTACTTTGTTTTTGTTTTGTTCTTTTGGGGGGGGTTAATTTTCCCCTCTTTTTCTCCCCGGTTGTACACGGCCAATTACCCCACTCTTCCGAGCTGTCCCCATCACTGCTCCACCCGCCCGACCAGAGGAGGCGCTAGTGCAGCGACCAGGACACATACCCACATCCGGCTTCCCACCCACAGACACGGCCAATTGTGTCTTTAGGGAAGCTCGACCAAACCAGAGGTAACACGGGGATTCGAACCGGCGATCCCCGTGTTAGTATGCAACAGAATAGACCACTACGCTACCCAGACGCCCCCAGAGAGAGTACTTTGGTGAGGCTGACAGTACATGGCAGATGGAGGATTTCCATTGTAACATATTCCACAGAATCCACTACATCCACCATCAGTGGTGTGAATACTGCAGAGCAGGTTAACAAGCTACAACAACTCCACAATGTCTCGCTTTTAAATCCAAGACAGCAAGACCGACCGGGAAAATGTCAGCTGTGATGAATATCAACCAGACGGCTGCTGAGGTGGTTATGAAGTACTACACAGTATCTTGGCGGTTTCTGTGTCTCTGCCCTTCTCTGTCTGTCTTCCGTCCATCCCCGACCCAGATAGCAAAATTGCTGTGGCCCGGACCCGTCGCGCACCCGACATTTTCATCCGGCCCACATGCCACGTGGAATGATGGCACTTGGGTGATCCGCTCTGTTTGCCAGATCTGGGCCAGAACCAAGCCATAGCAATGCTGCATGTGCCACATATTTGCCAAAGGTGGCCCATATTTGTTGTGTGATATTTGGGCCATATTCACCATTTACCACACGGGCCACTTCAGGGTCACATCCAGATCACATGCTGCCCAGAGCACCACATCTTTGCCACAAAAGGCCCACATGTGATTTGGCATATTTGGGCCATATTTGCTATTATACATGTGGGCCACTTCAGGCTCACATCCATTTTGTCAGGGCCAGAAGAAGACCATCAGTGCCGCATCGTTGCCTGAAGTGGCCCACATCCGGATGCTGTCGGGTCTGTCCTCATCGTGCCAGCCGACAGGGCAGAAACACTCGGTTTCACCTCTTTAAACATGTGATATTTGTGAATATTTAAAATACGTGTGAGTGATGTTTAAAATACACAAAAAACAGAACATCTCTTTAGTCTTTCTCTTTTCAAACTCCAACATTTTAACCCTGGTATCGCAACCTTGTTCACAAGGCCATCGGGCAAAATGAATATGAATTCTTAACCAAAGTAAACGGTAATCGGTTTGAGACTGGAGGCGGTTTCACTGGGCAGGTGAAATACTTTTAATCCATATGAACGCGGCTGGCCTGGATGGAGGGCAACACAGAAAGACACACAGTGGAGCGGATTTTCTATTAAATAAATGAATGAAATGAATGAATAAAAACAAACTGTGAAGAAAGTAAAGAAACAAACTAAGAAGAGGGTTTTTGTGCAGGTTTCATGCACACTTTTAGTTTCGCGTCTGACTTTGGGGTGAAGGGGTGAAGTGCTTTCATGGCAGCATTTTACCAAACACATTAAACAAAAGCTCAGGGGCGTCCGGGTGGCGTGGCGGTCTATTCCGTTGCCTACCAACACGGGGATCTCCGGTTCGAATCCCCGTGTTCCCTCCGGCTTGGTCGGGCGTCCCTACAGACCCAATTGGCCTTGTCTGCAGATGGGAAGCCGGATGTGGGTATGTGTCCTGGTCGCTGCAGTAGCGCCTCCTCTGGTCGGTCGGGGCGCCTGTTTGGGGAGGAGGGGGAACTGGGGGGGGGTAGCGTGACTCTGCCACGCACTACGTCCCCCTGGTGAAACTCCTCACTGTCAGGTGAAAAGAAGCGGCTGGTGACTCCACATGTATGGGAGGAGGCATGTGGTAGTCTGCAGCCCTCCTGGGATCGGCAGAGGGGGTGGAGCAAAGACCGGGACGGCTTGGAAGAGTGGGGTAATTGGCCAAGTACAATTGGGCAGGAAAACAGGGGACCCCCCCCCCCCAAAAAAAAGACTTTTTTTTGTTGCAACCTGGGTATTATTTTCATAGGTTTGGTAATCATACATATCATTTATGATATCATTTGATTCACCCGCTCCATTTTGTACGCAGGACCACCACTGATCAGGAGTGTTAAATGTGTCCTTTTAACAACAAACCCCTCTAGTGTCTCAGTCAGACTGTGTCCATGACTGTCCATTATCTGTGACTTCTCTACTGGGCTGGCCGGCTAGTTTATGGGTGGTTACTACTGCCTACAGTATAGAGGAATTCAGTCTACGTCACTCTGACGTCATGCAGGTTCTACTGCGCATGTCGGCTGCAGCAAGGAAGCGGTCGTGTTGTGCAGTCGGTTGCCAGAATGGTTTTGACAAACAAAACAAAAGCTCAAGTTTTACCGGATTCCGTCAACTCGCACCTCTTTTAAGGCTAACCAGAGACGTCTTTGGTTGCAAGCAATCAGAAGAAGTGACTGGAGCGAGGACCTAATTAAAAATGGCCGCATTTGCAGTGTTCACTTCGTAACAGGTAAGTTAATGTTAGGCCTCAGCTGACAGGCTAATCAGCCATAATGTTACATTGCTCGTTTTAACTTAGAACAACAAACGTTAATTAACATAATTATTGAGTCCTGTGCATATATAACTAACAATGTTTGCAAGCAACAGAGTAATTATGTTTCAAGTTTGAGCTGAGCTAGCTTAGAAGCTAACGTACCTTCAATTTTGCTAAAGTTGTGTAGCTAGTAACTGTTAACGTAGTAATGGTAGGCCAATGACCTGTTTTGGTGTGTTATGGTTACTGTGAGTCACTGGAATACACTTTATTTGTACAGGAGAGGCATCCGAGGACTTCGACAGTCCTGACTTTGTCCCGTCTGTCTTCTACTCAACCCAGTCCAGCAAAGGCGATGCAAAACATGAGAGGTAAATATGGTCACTTCCTTGTGATTTGTTGTTCACTGTGTTCACCCAGCATGACTCGACATAGCATGACTCGACCCAGCATGACTCGACATAGCATGACTCGAAGTGCAGAGAACAAACGGTGAGTAATTTAATGTAGCTATATTTTTGTCAGGATGATCTGTTAGGCCAGATAGTTTCTGTTATGTCTACATTGTCTCGTGAAGCCCTTTGAGGCATGCTATGTGATTTCCACTGACTTGAATTGAGGATGTGATAAACCTCTGTTCAACTGAGTCAATTAACTGTTTTGTACGAACTGCTTGCTCTCTTCTGTGTGTATTAGATATGAGAGAAAAAGAAGAAGGGATGAAACCCCCCACAGACGGCAAGACAATGGACACCAGTCCACAGAAGTTGTTGATGAGGCTGCATCAGAATCCACACGTGCTTCCCTCTCCCCAAATGATTGCAGAATGGAGCCTGGTGCTGGTCCTTGAGCTGGTAAGAACGTCTAACATCTTCACTATTGTACAGTAGGACAGTCACTACCAGGATTAATCAGGTTGTCCTGTTGACATATTTGTTTTGAAAAAGTGTTTGGCCCTGATTCTGTTTGGCACAGTCTGAATGATCACCCAGAGTGTAGCCGTTTCCTAGATATGAAAAATAGGACTGTGAAATTTCTATTAATTTTTATATCTAATCTCTTTTTCAGAAGCCACGGTCCCGAAGGCTCTCCACGATGACCTCCAACAGAAGTACAGCCAACTTTCTACCGAATGTGACAACCTGCGTGTGGACATCAACAAACTCAAAGCCGAGAATGAACAACTAAAAGCAACACTCAGGAACACACAGGTTTCCTTTAGCTCTATCAAATGCAAAGCAGCACAGGTTTTGTTTCTCACGGGTCTGACCAGGGTCATTTTGGAGCGGTTGCTCCAAACAGTTAAAGACAGTGTAGAGGTTGTGCGTGACTCTCTGACCCTGGAGGACCATCTATCGGCTGTCCTGATGAAACTCCCATTAGGGCTCAGCAACAAGGATACTGCATTCAGATTTGATGTTACCGAATGTGACATCTCTAAAACGATGAGACGTTGGCTCCCTGTTATGTCTCAGGTTCTGAACCCTCTCATCAAATGGCCAAGTAAGCATGCAATATTAAGGAATATGCCAAAATGTTTTAAAGCTAAATACATGCGTTGCAGATGCATTACTGACACCACGGGAATTTTTATCAACAGACCCACGACTCTAACCTCCAGAGCCCAAACATATTGGACTTACAAGAGCCACAACACAGTTAAGTGTGCTCTCTGCTCAAGAAGTGGAAACACCAAGGCGTTTGTCTAGCGGGAGAATGCACATTGAAAGAGTAACAGGTAGATGGAGGAATTTCAAAACTCTGACAACTGTTATTCCGCTCACACAGGAGACCTCTTACATGACATGGTGATTGTGTGTGCAGCATTAACAACCCTTTGTAAATGTGTAGTCCCTAGAAAATAACCCGTCAATGTTTTGATAAAGGAGCCATGAAATGATCAACTACATTTTCCATCGTGTGGAGTCAAAGATACATTTCAAGGTTTTTATCAGTCATACGTTTATGTGCAGGTACAGCAGCAGTGACACGAGGTAATGATTTTTTTTTTTTACAAGATGCACACTTATTGTAAAAAAAATGTTATTATTGAGATTAATTCAACATTCAATTGTTTTAATGTAAGATACAACTGCATGCAACGCCAGTGTATTACTGCATTAAATGATTTGTTTCACAGCACATCTTCTTGACTTCATTTTTTTGCACTGTTCGTATTTGGCCACCGAGGACTGGGCCATTTTGTCTCGTCATTAATCCACTGACCTGCGCCTAAAGCATACGGGTCTCCAAGTCGCATCCCATTCACCAAGGTTAATTTTGTAGCATAACTGGTCTTATCACTGGGTGACAAACTGTTTTAGTAGGCGGAAAACATTTTAAAACTAAAATCAAACCGTTGTAACGTATCGGAAGTTCACTTGCCGTCTTCATACCAAGCCGAGACGATAATCAACGGTCGGGTAACGTTCTTCCTGCAGCCAAGCTGCACGCGCATCCCCAGTGTTTGATAACAAATAATTCCTCTATAGGCTGCTACTTACTGCAGGCTGAGCCAGGAAGTAGATCAGCCATGTCATCCACCATTGATCATACTGGACATTTCACATCATACCTTTTGACCTTCACTTCCAAATTTGTGGTTTGGATAGTTGGGTTGAAAGGAGCCAGTTGAGGTGGTTCGGGCATCTGATTAGGATGCCTCCTGGGCGCCTTCCTTTGGAGGTTTTCCGGGCACGTCCAACTGGGAGGAGACCCCGGGGTAGACCCAGAACTCGCTGGGGGGACTACATGTCCAATCTGACCTGTGAAAGCCTTGGGATCCCCCAGGAGGAGCTGGAGGGGTTGCTGGGGAGAGGGGCGTCTGGAGGGCCCTACTTAGCCTGCTGCCACTGTGACCCGACCCCGGAGAAGCGGCTGATGATCAGATAATTGGGTTAAAGTGGACTTTTTGAACCATGTCTGAGCCTCCTGTCCAGTTCTCCCATAAGACACCATTGTAAAGCCGAGTCCAGCGGTGGTCCTGTGTCCAAAATCTACAAAATGAAGCCGGCGAGTAAAACGACACCATAACTGATATGTATGATGGTAAAAACTATGAAAATAAAACGTAGAATGTAAGAAAATCACAGAATTATCTTTTAAACATTTCACACTAAACACATCTAGCTTTTATATAAAACAATCAAAAATTAATACGTGATTGGAAATTCAATATTTTCTGAATGACATGGAAAAAGCAGGATTTAGTCCCAGTTGCCCCTCATACACTGACTGCAGAGACTGACTCCAGAGACTGACTCAGAGACTGACTGCAGAGATTGACTCCAGAGACTGACTGCAGAGATTGACTCCAGAGACTGACTCCAGAGACTGACTCCAGAGACTGACTCCAGAGACTGACTCCAGAGACGGGCTATAAGACGCTCAGATCCTGCACAGCAGAGTAAGTGCAGCCTGCTGTCATGCATGTCGGGGTGAGACATGTCAGGGCGACGCATGCAGACGTGTCCCGGAAGAGGAGTCCTTCCTCTCCAACTCTTCCTGGACTTTCTTCCCTGGTAGAGATTTCTTTGTGGGGTTTCCGCTCATCAGAGTGGAGGGTGTAGGATGGGCGGTGTTATTCATTCTGTTTACAGCTTGTGGAGAATGTACTATAGCTGTGATAGTGAAGCCATCTGGGGCTAAATTGTGATGCAGGGCGAAACAAATCAAATCTGATGAACATCGTTATCTCATCTGACACAGTTGGAAGATGATGAATAAACCTTCATTTGTCTTTTTCTTCTTCTTCCTATGACTCCCAGTGGGTATTTGGTTTGTACGTAGCCTTGAGATCTGTGTATTCTTGGTACATGACATGAGTGTGTGTGTTTTTTTTCTCTCTCGTGTGTTTTAATGTGTTTTTTTCTTTTGTCTGCTGTTGTTCACAGTATTGCAGTTTGAGTTTGAGTTGAGTACATCAAGGATCGGCTCTGGGCCCTTTCTTGTTTGCAGTGGTGATGGACAGGTTGATCGACGAGATCAGGCAGGAGTCTCCCTGGACTATGCTGTTCGCGGATGACATTGTGATCTGTAGTGAGAGTAGGGAGCAGGTGGAGGAGAGCCTGGAGAGGTGGAGGTATGCATTGGAGAGAAGAGGAATGAAAGTCAGTAGGAGCAAGACGGAATACCTATGAGAGGGAGGACAGTGGAATGGTGAGGATGCAAGGAATAGAGGTGACGAAGGCGTATGAGTTTAAATACTTGGGGTCACCTGTCCAAAGTAACGGGGAGCGCAGAAGAGAGGTGAAGAAGAGAGTGCAGGCAGGGTGGAGTGGGTGAAGGAGAGAGTGCAGGCAGGGTGGAGTGGGTGGAGAAGAGAGTGCAGGCAGGGTGGAGTGGGTGAAGGAGAGAGTGCAGGCAGGGTGGAGTGGGTGAAGAAGAGAGTGCAGGCAGGGTGGAGTGGGTGGAGAAGAGTGTCAGGAGTGATGTGTGACAGAAGGGTACCAGCAAGAGTTAAAGGGAAGGTTTACAAGATGGTGGTGAGACCAGCTATGTTATATGGTTTGGAGACAGTGGTGCTGATGAAAAGACAGGAGGTGGAGGTGGCGTAGGTGAAGATGATAAGATTTTCATTGGGAGTGATGAAGAAGGACAGGATTAGGAACCAGAATATTAGAGGGACAGCTCAGGTTGGACGGTTTGGAGACAAAGCAAGAGAGACAAGATGGAGATGGTGTGGACATGTGTGGAGGAGAGATGCTGGGTATACTGGGAGAAGGATGCTGAATATGGAGCTGCCAGGGAAGAGGAGAAGAGGAAGGCCAAAGAGGAGGTTTATGGAGGTGGTGAGGGAGGACATGCAGGTGGCTGGTGGGACAGAGGAAGATGCAGAGGACAAGAAGAGGTGGAAACGGATGATCCGCTGTGGCGCCCCCTAGCGGGAGCAGCTGAAAGCAGTAGTAGTAGTAGTAGTGGTGGTAGTAGTGGTGGTAGTGGTGGTAGTGGTGGTAGTAGTGGTAGTGGTGGTAGCAGTGGTAGTAGTGGTAGTGGTGGTAGTAGCAGTAGTAGTAGTAGTGGTAGTGGTGGTAGTAGTGGTAGTGGTGGTAGTAGTAGTGGTAGTGGTGGTAGTAGCAGTAGTAGTAGTAGTGGTAGTAGTAGTGGTAGTAGTAGTGGTAGTGGTGGTAGTAGTAGGAGTGGTGGTAGTGGTGGTAGTAGTAGTAGTAGTAGTAGTGGTGGTAGTAGTAGTAGTAGTGGTGGTGGTAGTAGTAGTAGTAGTGGTGGTAGTGGTAGTAGTAGTAGTGGTGGTGGTAGTAGTAGTAGTGGTGGTGGTGGTAGTAGTAGTAGTGGTGGTAGTGGTAGTAGTAGTGGTAGTAGTAGTAGTAGTGGTAGTAGTGGTGGTAGTAGTGGTAGTAGTAGTGGTGGTAGTAGTAGTAGTAGTGGTGGTGGTAGTGGTGGTAGTAGTAGTAGTAGTGGTGGTAGTGGTGGTAGTAGTAGTAGTGGTGGTGGTAGTAGTAGCAGTAGTAGTAGTAGTGGTGGTAGTGGTGGTGGTAGTAGGTGAGAAGGGGTAGGAAAAAAAATAAGTGTATACGTCCTCCTACTCCTTTTTCCACATGTAACAAATACTCTGATGCATACGGAGCTTTGTTTGCTGAGTTTGATGTGTGGATTTGTTGATCATTCAGATTATTGGTGATGGATCATCTGTATGTTAATCCTGCTCATTTACATGTTCAAATAAATCATCATCC
Organism: Lampris incognitus; assembly: GCF_029633865.1. Classification (NCBI taxonomy): domain Eukaryota; kingdom Metazoa; phylum Chordata; class Actinopteri; order Lampriformes; family Lampridae; genus Lampris; species Lampris incognitus. The sequence goes on from NC_079225.1 coordinate 46,537,315, forward strand.
ATTCATGCAACCTCAGCCAGGCCCCGTAATATAGCTTCATTCTTTACCAGTGACGTGTTCGGCACGGCTCCAAATCCAGACTGGGATGACCAGTAATCCGGTTCATGTAGTCTGTCCAGTTTCTCCGTTTCACCTTTCACTGCTAAAAGTAATCCCCCCCCTCCGCCCCCCCCCCGGCAACACCTGCAGACACGCCGGCCAATCAAACGAACGCTCACCGACGCCTCCGTGACGGAGACCTCCCCCCAGCTGCAGAACGCCTGACACGACCCGGGCCACGTGCATTAATATTGTATTTATTTAAATCAGGGGTGGCGAGCCACGTGCCGCGGAGACCATGTGCGTGCAGGTTTTCATGCCAGCCGGACTCCACACCGGCTGACTTCACTGACTAGCAACCCTCAGCCAAAGAGGAAGACTGCATCAGGGAAACCAGCTGGTGTGGAGCCCGGCTGGCATGAAAACCTGCACGCACATCATGGTCTCCGCGGCACGTGGCTCGCCACCGCTGGTGTACGTTGTAAACGTTGTATAACACGGTGTATTCAGTCTCGAGTCCAGAGATACCTGACTCCTCTAGACCTGTTACTATGCAATAACTATAATGTAACGTGCATGGATAAGTAGACACGTTGGTCCTTGACTAACGGGTCTGACCCTTTAGTCCAGTGGTTCTCCACCTTTCTGGGGTCCTGGACCCCCTGCGTATTTTTGATCTACCCTGAGGACCCCTCCACCTGATCTTGGGGGAGGGGGGTTGCAATTTGATAGAAACAGTAGAAACAGCATTTTAAATTGCATTATAGCATTTATTCACTCTTTGGGGCAAAAATAAGAGCTTTCACTTGTAACTTAGATATAGTTAACGAAACAGAATTCTTATGCAGTAACTTTCAGATATATGTAACAAAACAGAATATGTATTCAGTAACTTTCAGATATATGTAACAAAACAGAATATGTATTCAGTAACTTTCAGATATTTGTAACAAAACAGAATATGTATTCAGTAACTTTCAGATATTTGTAACAAAACAGAATATGTATTCAGTAACTTTCAGATATATGTAACAAAACAGAATATGTATTCAGTAACTTTCAGATATATGTAACAAAACAGAATATGTATTCAGTAACTTTCAGATATTTGTAACAAAACAGAATATGTATTCAGTAACTTTCAGATATATGTAACAAAACAGAATATGTATTCAGTAACTTTCAGATATATGTAACAAAACAGAATATGTATTCAGTAACTCTCAGATATATGTAACGAAACAGAATTCTTATGCAGTAACTTTCAGATATATGTAACAAAACAGAATATGTATTCAGTAACTTTCAGATATATGGAACAAAACAGTATATGTATTCAGTAACTTTCAGATATATGTAACAAAACAGAATATGTATTCAGTAACTTTCAGATATATGGAACAAAACAGAATATGTATTCAGTAACTTTCAGATATATGTAACAAAACAGAATTCTTATGCAGTAACTTTCAGATATATGTAACAAAACAGAATATGTATTCAGTAACTTTCAGATATATGTAACAACACAGAATATGTATTCAGTAACTTTCAGATATATGTAACAAAACAGAATATGTATTCAGTAACTTTCAGATATATGTAACAAAACAGAATATGTATTCAGTAACTTTCAGATATATGTAACAACACAGAATATGTATTCAGTAACTTTCAGATTTATGTAACAACACAGAATATGTATTCAGTAACTTTCAGATATATGTAACAAAACAGAATATGTATTCAGTAACTTTCAGATATATGGAACAAAACAGAATATGTATTCAGTAACTTTCAGATATATGTAACAAAACAGAATTCTTATGCAGTAACTTTCAGATATATGTAACAAAACAGAATATGTATTCAGTAACTTTCAGATATATGTAACAACACAGAATATGTATTCAGTAACTTTCAGATATATGTAACAAAACAGAATATGTATTCAGTAACTTTCAGATATATGTAACAAAACAGAATATGTATTCAGTAACTTTCAGATATATGTAACAACACAGAATATGTATTCAGTAACTTTCAGATTTATGTAACAACACAGAATATGTATTCAGTAACTTTCAGATATATGTAACAAAACAGAATATGTATTCAGTAACTTTCAGATATATGTAACAAAACAGAATATGTATTCAGTAACTTTCAGATATATGTAACAAAACAGTATATGTATTCTGTAACTTTCAGATATATGTAACAACACAGAATATGTATTCAGTAACTTTCAGATTTATGTAACAACACAGAATATGTATTCAGTAACTTTCAGATATATGTAACAAAACAGAATATGTATTCAGTAACTTTCAGATATATGTAACAAAACAGAATATGTATTCAGTAACTTTCAGATATATGTAACAACACAGAATATGTATTCAGTAACTTTCAGATTTATGTAGCAACACAGAATATGTATTCAGTAACTTTCAGATATATGTAACAAAACAGAATATTCAGTAACTTTCAGATATATGTAACAACACAGAATATGTATTCAGTAACTTTTAGATATATGTAACAAAACAATATGTATGCAGTAACTTTCAGATATATGTAACAACAGAATTTTTATGCAGTAACTTTTAACAATGCAAACGGGAGCGAGATCTCTTATTAAAATACAACAAATTACACTTGTGAAACAGATGTAATTAGAGAAAAAAGTCCTGTTACCCTTTATAGTTTAGGTAGATAAAGGTCTCAGTCACATTTGAGTAAAATAATCCTATTTCTATAAATGTCATAGGATCTTTTTTTAAAGATGTTTTATTTTCACGGACCCCTTGCAATTACACCACGGACCACTAGGGGACCGCGGACCCCCGGTTGAGAAACACTGCTTTAGTCGAGCGGTTAGCGACGTCTCCTGCGGTGCGGGCGATACAGGTTCGCTTCCCGACCGCGGCGGTTCCTGTGATTGCGTTGTCCCCCGAATTCGCTAAAATAATAATAATAATGATAATTGATAATAATGATAATAATAATAAGTGTGTACTGAATAGTGTTTACTGTGAAGCTTTTATGAAAAAAGAAATAAAGCTGAAGTTGCTTGAGAGCGTTCCCCAGAGGCAGGTTTTGTTTCCCTTCTCTGTTTCAAAAAAATGCACCTTTACACTATTCAGTATTAAGACAAAAAGGTAACAAGTCAAGTCAGTTTTATTTGTGTAGCCCAATATCACAAATTACACATGTGCCACAGGGGCTTTACAGCAACACAACATCCTGCCTTTACACCCTCTCATCGGATAAGGACACCTCCCTAAACCCTTAACAAGGAGGAACAACAGGAGGGAAGCTCAGGGAGCAACAACAGGAGGAAAGCTCAGGGAGGAACAACAGGAGGAAAGCTCAGGGAGGAACAACAGGAGGAAAGCTCAGGGAGGAACAACAGGAGGAAAGCTCAGGGAGGAACAACAGGAGGAAAGCTCAGGGAGGAGCAACAGGAGGAAAGCTCAGGGAGGAACAACAGGAGGAAAGCTCAGCGAGGAGCAACAGGAGGAAAGCTCAGGGAGGAACAACAGGAGGAAAGCTCAGGGAGGAACAACAGGAGGGAAGCTCAGGGAGGAGCAACAGGAGGAAAGCTCAGGGAGGAACAACAGGAGGGAAGCTCAGGGAGGAACAACAGGAGGAAAGCTCAGGGAGCAACAACAGGAAGAACAACAGGAGGAAAGCTCAGGGAGGAACAACAGGAGGAGCAACAGGAGGAAAGCTCAGGGAGGAACAACAGGAGGAAAGCTCAGGGAGGAACAACAGGAGGAAAGCTCAGGGAGGAACAACAGGAGGGAAGCTCAGGGAGGAACAACAGGAGGGAAGCTCAAGGAGGAACAACAACAGGAGGAACAACAGGAGGGAAGCTCAGGGAGGAACAACAGGAGGGAAGCTCAGGGAGGAACAACAGGAGGGAAGCTCAGGGAGGAACAACAGGAGGGAAGCTCAGGGAGGAACAACAGGAGGGAAGCTCAGGGAGGAACAACAGGAGGAACAACAGGAGGGAAGCTCAAGTAGGAACAACAGGAGGGAAGCTCAGGGAGGAACAACAGGAGGGAAGCTCAGGGAGGAACAACAGGAGGAAAGCCCAGGGAGGAACAACAGGAGGGAAGCTCAGGGAGGAACAAAAGGAGGAAAGCCCAGGGAGGAACAACAGGAGGGAAGCTCAGGGAGGAACAACAGGAGGAAAGCCCAGGGAGGAACAACAGGAGGGAAGCTCAGGGAGGAACAACAGGAGGGAAGCTCAGGGAGGAACAACAGGAGGTAAGCTCAGGGAGGAACAACAGGAGGAACAACAGGAGGGAAGCTCAAGGAGGAACAACAGGAGGAACCACAGGAGGGAAGCTCAAGGAGGAACAACAGGAGGGAAGCTCAGGGAGGAACAACAGGAGGAGCCACAGGAGGGAAGCTCAGGGAGGAACAACAGGAGGGAAGCTCAGGGAGGAACAACAGGAGGGAAGCTCAGGGAGGAACAACAGGAGGGAAGCTCAGGGAGAGCAGCAGAGGAGGATCTCTCTCCCAAGACCCACAACGTGACAGGATGCTGTGTTTACACAGTTTACACAACACAACACTGAAAGAGGATAACACAATTATATTGGACTTATCAAATTCATATGGCGTTATAAAAAAGTGGGCGAGCGAGGCGAGATCATCACCTTAATATGAAAGCTGACACTGACGCGTTATTGTAATATTCTATAATTGTGTTATATGCTGTCATCATCATCATCATCATCATCTTTTTCTACATTTTCATTCTCTATTGTTGACTGAAGCACATTTAAACTGCCTTTTCATTGCATCTTTGTGAGTTATAACACGAAATGTCCAATATCCTCACTGTGATTGTCCTAATGTTTTGTTTTTTCAAATCGCTTTGTAGGGCGGCACGGTGGCGCAGTGGTTAGCGTGGTCGCCTCACAGCAAGAAGGTCCTGGGTTCGAGCCCCGGGGTAGTCCAACCATGGAGGTCGTCCCGGGTCGTCCTCTGTGTGGAGTTTGCATGTTCTCCCCGTGTCTGTGTGGGTTTCCTCCGGGGGCTCCGGTTTCCTCCCACAGTCCAAACACATGTAGGTCAGGTGACTCAAAGACATGTAGGTCAGGTGACTCAAAGACATGTAGGTCAGGTGACTCAAAGACATGTAGGTCAGGTGATTCGGCCGTACTACATTGCTCCTAGGTGTGAATGTGTGTGTGTGTGTTCCATGGTTACCCTCCCTGCCCATAGGGGGCACCAGAGAGTCTGGCTCCAGATTCCAGCCCAGGCTGCCCTCTTGTCGCTCCACTCCCGTCCCCAGCCAGTAACATCAGCCATGTGTTTCGGGCCCTGCATGTGTCCAGTTCTCTGCCAGATTATCTTGTAAGGTTTCCACAGCAGAACCCGCCGTGTTGAGTCTGCTGCTGGTCTCACTTGACCTTTGCCCACTTGGGTTGAATCTTTACTTGTGAGTTGTTGCCTCTCTGTTTTTCAGTTGGCTTCACCTTTTGCCATCGCATTTGCTTTGGATCGAATCTCTGGTTTGAATTAAAGAACTTGCAAGTAGGTTTTGGTCCTAGAGTCTGTTACTGACTCCTGCCGTGCCTCACATTTATACGCATTTGATGCACCGCATAACTTTAAATCCACAAAGTTGTACAGCAGGCCACTGCAAGTGTGGCCATGGCATGTTTAGAGTGTGTAATCCTGGTGGGAAGCAGCTCCCCGTGCTGGGCTGTTTTCATTCATTATGTGCTGAAGGCATTTGGGCCACAGCTGCAGACGGTTCTGTCCAGATCTAGATGTTTCTGGTGTGTTTCCTGCTTTCTGGTATTGATCGCTCACAGTGCAACCAGTCGGGCTCTGTAAGTGACTCACGTTGTGTAGAGCTGCTCTGTCGTCAGTCAGGTAAGAGAAGATGCACTTTATGGATCCCCGTGGGGGGAATTCAGGCATAGCTAGTGGCAAGGCAAAAAGAGACATCATCAACATCACATCAGCCAAGGCTGTCAGCAGACGGGGCATACAGACAGTATAGCATCCGTAGTAGGTACGAGAAAGGGCTGTACGTTGTCCGGTATAAGGGATCTATGTCAGTAGGTATAGGGGGGACAGGGAAGGGGGTAGTTGTGACGTGGGGTGTGAAAGGAGGGGACAGGTGATAATTGTGATACTGAATCAAGAGGGAGGGTAAGCAGGGAAGGGGTGTGAGGGAGGGGGGGCAGGCTTGTTATGGAGCCTGATGATGGCGGCGCAAACTCATGTTTGCAGCGGCCTCGCCCAGTACCGGTGTGGGAAGACGGTGGTGCGAACTTAACGTTTGCGGGGGCCTCACCCAGTGCCGTCCATGCAGTGTCTTTGTCCACGTCTGGGTTTGTGTCTTCGTCTGATGGCTGGGAGAGCCGGCACTGGATCGGCTGGGGGAGCTTGGTCTGCTGCGTCCTGTGGGCCCCGGGACCGCGGCCCCGCCTGAAGAGGAAACACCGAGGGCGGTCTGACAGAACACAGAAGCGGGGCCGGCTAAGCTAATGCAGACCGGCAGTTCTGACAGTCACCCTGGCTGGCGTTTACTCTCTTGGACTTGATTTTTTTTTTGTTTGATATGTTGGATATGTGTTCTTATAGTTTTTGTAGGTTTCTTAATTTTTTTTATTTTTTTTGTACTTTGGATATATGTGTTCTTGTAGGTTTTGGATATGTCTTTGTCTTTGTGTCGCGCTGCTTTGGGCTGGGGGAAACAATATTTCGTTTCATTTATGCAAGTACATGAAATGAAGTGACAAATAAGTGTCCCTGATCCTGGGCCTGATCCTGATCCTGATGGCTGTTGGTACAAAAGACATTTTGTGGTTGGCTGGGGGGCAATTGAGTCTGTGACTGAATGAGCTCCTCCTCCCCATTAGCTCCTCATGGAGGGGATGGGAGGGATTCAAGAAGATAGTATCCATCTTCCTCCTCATCCTCTCCTCTGCCTCCACCTCCAGGTCATCCAGGTCAACCCCAACTATTGAGCTAGCCTTCTTCACCAGCTTGTTCAGTTTGCCGGTATCCATCCATCCATTATCCAAACCGCTTACCCTGCTCTCAGGGGCGCGGGGATGCTGGAGCCTATCCCAGCAGTCATTGGGCGGCAGGCGGGGAGACACCCTGGACAGGCCGCCAGGCCATCACAGGGCCCACACACATTCACACCTAGGGACAACTTGGTACAGCCGATTCACCTGACCTGCAGGTCTTTGGAGTGTAGAAGGAAACCAGAGCCCCCGGAGGAAACCCACACAGACACGGGGAGAACATGCAAAGTCCACACAGAAAGGACCTGGGACGGCCTGGGGTTTGAACTCAGGGCCTTCTTGCTGTGAGGCGACAGTGCTAATCCCCGGGCCACCATGCTGTCTAAAAAAGGGACAGTCCACCATCTAAGAATTTGAGTTTCAAAGACCTGTATTCCTGCATTCTGGTGAGGTTTTGTGCAAGACAGATGTATTATAGTGTACATGTAACACACAAGCCCACCTGCTTACATTGAACACTCAATCCCACGGACAATTACGTCCATGCCATTTGGCTCTGCCCACGTATTCAAACATTCTGGACCAACATAATTAATAATTAATAAGCTGTCCTCTCTGCTGGGTCACAGCACTCCAGCTTGCCCATGAGTTTGTTTTCTCAGAGATCTCTCTTCAGTTGAACCTGCAGCCCAAACGCCAGCAACCCATTTTGATGGCCTCAACACTTGCCAAGAAAAGTTTGACTCAACTGGAAAAGTAGAAAGAAACTCACCACATGCCAGTGGTTACACCTTTCACCACAATATATCTAGATGAAAAGACTAGAGGCGTTATCCAAAAACGAGGCTGATTTATTTTAGAAATATGGGCTGCTTTTATCAACGTCTTAGCACCGTCCATCAACACCCGAGTATCCCTGATACGGGACGATGCACTGGGTCTCGGGCATGTGGGGGCTTTTGGGCTGCGCCTGGTCTCCATGGTTGGGTGGTTGTCCTGCAACTGTTTGTGGGTTGTCCTGGGTGCTGTAGTTACGGTTTGATCCCAGGCATATTGGGGGGGGGGGGGGGGGCAGGAGGGCATCGGCTTCCACTTCCAGGCCGGACCAGCCGAACTTGGGGAGGGTCTGTGGTTCCGGGTGTTGCCTGTAGCCCACTTAACGGGTGCGTGGGTGGGTGTATTCGTGGGTTGGGGGGCGGTCTGCTTGGCTGCGTTCCTGCGTTGGTCTTGCTGTGGCTCACCCCTCTGTCCCAGTTCTGGAACACCTATACAGTACACACACCAAATGATAGGCCTGGGGTTTACGGGGCAGGTGAGGTGCGAGTCATTTGGCTGGAGGTGGGGCGCCCTCTGGCGGTGCAGTACTTTGGGCTCCAAATGCTCTCTTGGTCATGGGGCGTCTGCACAAAAAAACGATACATTCGCCCATGTGTATTTGTTTACACTTTGCTTTCGCCCGACTACTGCTGATACTGTATAGAGATAGTGTATAGTGATACTGTATATAGATAGTGTATAGATATACTGTATAGAGATAGTGTATAGTGATACTGTATAGAGATACTGTATATAGATAGTGTATAGAGATACTGTATAGTGATACTGTATAGAGATAGTGCATAGTGATACTGTATAGAGATACTGTATATAGATAGTGTATAGATATACTGTATAGAGATAGTGTATAGTGATACTGTATAGAGATACTGTATATAGATAGTGTATAGAGATACTGTATAGTGATACTGTATAGAGATAGTGCATAGTGATACTGTATAGAGATACTGTATATAGATAGTGTATAGAGATACTGTATAGAGATAGTGTATAGTGATACTGTATAGAGATACTGTATATAGATAGTGTATAGAGATACTGTATAGAGATACTGTATAGAGATAGTGTATAGAGATACTGTATAGAGATACTGTATATAGATAGTGTATAGAGATACTGTATAGTGATACTGTATAGAGATAGTGTATAGTGATACTGTATAGAGATACTGTATAGAGATAGTGTATAGAGATACTGTATAGAGATACTGTATATAGATAGTGTATAGAGATACTGTATAGAGATAATGTATAGTGATACTGTATAGAGATACTGTATAGAGATAGTGTATAGAGATACTGTATAGTGATACTGTATAGTGATATTGTATATAGTGTATAGAGATAGTGTATAGAGATACTGTATAGTGATAGTGTATAGTGATAGTGTATAGAGGTTGACACTCCAGAAGTTTGGGTTCGGGCTTGTTTTGTGTCTTCCTACGGTCGTGTATTTCCTTATCACAATAAAAGGTCTCTAACTTTAAGGCAAAGGTCATGATATTTGAAATGTCTCATGGGTAGGGCGTGAGTCGTCCAGTTAGCAGTTAGCCAGCAGGAAGTGTACTTTTGAGTGAATAATTGGTGTGATGCACAGATGTAGAAGGGTTGACAGCTGGAGTGTGTCATTTCTAAAAATAAAAGGTGTATTGCATTTAAACTTACAGGTTGGCTTCATGGATAATGTGATCGCCGGACTCACGTCACAAAATGCAAGGTCGTCCCAACCAGCCCAGATCCCCCCTCAAAAATCTAAGGTAGGCAGAATTCCAAAAGCACATGTTAAAAATGAAATGAGGGCTGCGGCTTCGCCAAACAGTGCAAGACAGACACAGAATAAGATATACACAGATGTAGATAAGTTAAAAGAGAGCTGGAGTACAAAATATTTAAAATATCTACAGACATTCAGTGGGTGGCCAGGTTCAGGTGGGCAACAGCTTGGGGAAAGAAGCTGTTTTTGAGCCTGGTGGTGCGGGCTCTGAGGCTCCTGTAGCGCCTCCCAGAGCGCAGGGGGGAGAATAGTCCATGGTTGGGGTGGGTGGGATCTCTGCTGGTGCTCAGACCCCTTCGAAGGCAGCGTTTGTGATAAATGTCTTGTATAGCTGGGAGCTGGGTACCGGTGATATGATGGGCCGCCTTGACGACCCGCTGCAGAGCTTTCTGGTCTACTGAGGTGTTTCTGGTCTACCGAGGTGTTTCTGGTCTACTGAGGTGTTTCTCGTCTACTGAGGTGTTTCTGGTCTACTGAGGTGTTTCTGGTCTACTGAGGTGTTTCTGGTCTGCTGAGGTGTTTCTGGTCTACTGAGGTGCTTCTGGTCTACTGAGGTGTTTCTGGTCTGCCGAGGTGTTTCTGGTCTACTGAGGTGTTTCTGGTCTACTGAGGTGCTTCTGGTCTACTGATGTGTTTCTGGTCTACTGAGGTGTTTCTGGTCTACTGAGGTGCTTCTGGTCTATTGAGGTGTTTCTAGTCTACTGATGTGTTTCTGGTCTACTGAGGTGTTTCTGGTCTACTGAGGTGTTTCTGGTCTACTGAGGTGATTCTAGTCTACTGATGTGTTTCTGGTCTACTGAGGTGTTTCTAGTCTACTGAGGTGTTTCTGGTCTACTGATGTGTTTCTGGTCTACTGAGGTGTTTCTAGTCTACTGAGGTGTTTCTGGTCTACTGAGGTGTTTCTGGTCTACTGAGGTGTTTCTAGTGTACTGAGGTGTTTTTGGTCTACTGAGGTGTTTCTGGTCTACTGAGGCGTTTCTGGTCTACTGAAGTGTTTCTGGTCTACTGAAGTGTTTCTGGTCTACTGAAGTGTTTCTGGTCTACTGAGGTGTTTCTGGTCTACTGACGTGTTTCTGGTCTACTGAAGTGTTTCTGGTCCACTGAGGTGTTTCTGGTCTACTGAGGTGTTTCTCGTCTACTGAGGTGTTTCTGGTCTACTGAGGTGTTTCTGGTCTACTGATGTGTTTCTGGTCTACTGACGTGTTTCTGGTCTACTGAGGTGTTTCTGGTCTACTGAGGTGTTTCTGGTCTACTGATGTGTTTCTGGTCCACTGAGGTGTTTCTGGTCCACTGACGTGTTTCTGGTCTACTGAGGTGTTTCTGGTCTACTGAGGTGTTTCTGGTCTACTGACGTGTTTCTGGTCTACTGACGTGTTTCTGGTCTACTGAGGTGTTTCTAGTCTACTGAGGTTTTTCTGGTCTACTGATGTGTTTCTGGTCTACTGAGGTGTTTCTAGTCTACTGACGTGTTTCTGGTCTACTGATGTGTTTCTGGTCTACTGAGGTGTTTCTGGTCTACTGACGTGTTTCTGGTCTACTGATGTGTTTCTGGTCTACTTAACACGGCATTTGCTGGACATTTGTCATGCATGCCAAATGTCCAGCAGGTTATTTCATCCCACAACACAAGCATCATGGCCAAGGCACAGACCCCCTCACCACAACCAAGCACCTCCAACTGCAACTGCCGTGTTAAGGCATCGTGTCCTCTAGAAGGAAAATGCCAGATAGAGGGAGTCATCTACCAGGCATTGGTGACTAGAGAAGACAACTGCAGTGTGAACACTTACATGGGATTAACAGAGGGCCCTTTTAAAACGAATTTTAACGCCCATATGAGTAGCTTCAGACATGAGCATGCAAGACATGCAGCGGCCTTAAGCCACCACATTTACTCACTGGTCGACAAGAATATCAGTTATTCAGTCTCGTGGAAATTCCTTGCAAAGAGTAGTGCATATTCAGTTAGAGGTAAAAGATGTGACCTGTGCTTGGCAGAAAAGTATTTTATTATTTGCAGACTTGATATGTCCACCTTGAATAATAGAAACGACTTGGCCACCAGTTGTGGACACCGAAAAATATCTCCTTTGTAACTATAAGTAAAACGTCTTTATCCCCCCCCCCCCCCCCCATTAGATGATACACATATGACATTATTAGTTTTTTTATATTTTTTTTATATTTTAACTGCCTGTCCTTCCAACTGTGCACCAACTCCACCCCCCTATATAATTCACATAAATTACCTTGTTATATTTTAAATATAGGCCACTTCAGCAGTACCCTGGTCCCTAAATGCTTTTCAAAACAAGCCCCAGTCCCTTACCCCATTGGTTGTGATGTTTTCTAAGCCTCCATTGGTTGCTGTGCATCATAACTACCTACCCCATTGGTGTTATAGTTTAAAGGTTTCCTCATCTGATTGGTCGCTGTCCAACCGAAATTAGGGGCGTGACGCTGGGCAAACTAAGCTATATGATTCTTTGATGAACCACATTAGCAGCTGATGAGTGCATGACGCACGACACAGGCCTGTACTGCTATACATTAAAACTTTTTTTTTTCCTGTATCCGTGTTGATATTCCCCTCCTCATTAGTTGAGCACTTATAACACCATTGACGGTTTCGGGGTAAAATGATACACACACACACACACACACACACACACACACACACTTTGGTGCGTACAGTGCAGTTTTAGGGCATAAAAACATTCTGAGTCATCTGCATTTAAACCGGCTTTTCCATTTTGATTCCTGCTGAAGGAAAGGATTCACAAGGCAAAAAAATAAAAGTAAATAAACGAATAAAATATAAAAACCCAGACTGCAACTGTATTCAAGCAGCGTTGCTGTCTGCAGACCTTTTTCAGGAGGCTGTAACAAAGACAGAATATCACTGCCAGGCTGCAAATAATCAATCAGCGCCTTCATTGCCACTTCCCATTCTTTTACAGATCCATACGATTACAGTTAAAATAGAAATGGATTTATTCAGTGTTACGAAATGCATTTCATTAAATGAATCCTTCCATATGTTAGATCTGAAAGTGTAGCACGAGGGTGCTGGTTGATTATTTGCAGCCTGGCGGTGATGGTCTGCCTGTTACCGTCTTGTTTGTCCTGAACAAGGCCTGCAGACAGAAACGCTGCAACCGGACTTCTCTTCCTCCCGACTCCCTTTTCTTTGTTGTCATAATGGATAGTCCCTGACGGGGAATAATCCGGTGCCGTACTGTGCGTTTCTTTGTTTGACAGTAATTGCCACTGAAAACGTGTCCTGCAGCACGTCCATCTCTCGGGGAAACGGTGACTTCACTTTCATTACACGTCGAAACCCTCCCGTCTTTTCTTCTTCCGTCCATCTTTCAGGATAACGCCAGACGTCTGATCCCAGGCTGAATCTATTTAATTTAGGAGTCATGATCACAATTCAATTATCGCCCAATACGCCTTTCAAATGTAGATCTCAAAATATCATCTAAACTCTCGCCCTGAGACTAGAACAATGTTTGCCCGCCATGTTTTCTTCAGATCAAATGGGATTCATGAAGGGTGGGCACGGCTTCTTCAATACGCAGGCTTTTTAATATTCTGTATACTCCACCATCCCCACCGCCACAGATGCTTTATCGCTTGGTGCTGGAAACGCTTTCGACCGCATGGAGTGGGATTATTTGTGTTACACCCTCAACAAATTCGGTTTTGGTCAGAAATGTATTTTGTGGATAAAACTCCTATACAGGGCGGCACAGTGGCGCAGTGGTTAGTGCGGTCGCCTCACAGCAAGAAGGTCCTGGGTTCGAGCCCCGGGGTAGTCCAACCTTGGGGGGGGGGTCATCCTCTGTGTGGAGTTTGCATGTTCTCCCCATGTCTGCGTGGGTTTCCTCTGGGGCCTCCGGTTTCTTCCCATAGTCCAAAGACATGTAGGTCAGGTGACTCAAAGACATGGAGGTCAGGTGAATCGGCTGTACTAAATTGTCCCTAGGTGTGTGGGTGGGGGTGGGGGGTCCTGTGATGGCCTGGCGGCCTGTCCAGGGTGTCGCCCCGCCTGCTGCCCAATGACTGCTGGGATAGGCTCCAGTATCCTGAGAGCAGTATAAGCGGCTTGGATAATGGATGGATGGGTGAATCACATCATTTATGTTGAGAAAACTGGACGTGACAATTTTCCAATACTAAAACCTTTCTTGTTCATTCAGTTATTCATCATCAGCCGCTTCTCCGGGGTCGGGTCGCAGTGGCAGCAAGCTAAGTAGGGCACTCCAGATGTCCCCCTCCCCAGCAACGTCCTCTAGCTCCTCCTGGGGGATCCCAAGGTGTTCCCAGGCCAGATTGGACATGTAGTACCTCCAGCGAGTTCTGGGTCTACCCCGGGGTCTCCGCCCAGTTGGACGTGCCCAGAAAACTTCCAAAGGAAGGCACCCTTTCTTGTTATGAAGCCTAATAGACCACTACCATTGAGTTAAAAGCCTCAGATAGCAGGGCTATGTGGCCTAGACCACAACTCCCTGTTGTTTTTCTCAGAGCGATAGTACACCACATAATCTATACATGTTTTATCTTTGGAGAGAAACCGAAGAGTGAATGGGCTGAAGTGAAAGGGAATTTAACAGCTCTCATTCAGACTGTGATGTCGTGTCAGCTTTACTGCTGAACACCTCCTCCACCACATGGAAGGAGAGCTGAGGGAAGTAAACAGAGTGAAATGCTTTAAGCTTCCATTGTATGAGAATAATGCCCTTTGTACAGCTCTGGCAGAGGGTTGTTGGGCAGCTGGGACATCAGCTGAGGCCACGGAGGCTTGAAAGCCTCAAAACCCGAAACGTCAACAGGACTTTGACTCATCCAAAGTCATTTCAGCAGATTCACACGGAGGGTCGACGGGGAGGCTGGGAAATTACAGGATTCTCCTCACACACGGTCACACACACTGAAGGAGGGGAGTAAAGATTTATCTGAAAACTGACTTTTGCAGCTGCTTTAGTAAAAGATTAACTGGAAGTACATTTATGAAATACAGTTCTTTAACAGTAAATATAATGTATAAAGCTTCGCACACCAAGAAACATTATACTGCAGATTGTACAGTACAAGACAATACATATTTCATATAGACGGTAGACTACAGAGCATGAAAATATAGACAGTACAACTATACATATTACTACATGTGGACAGTACACTATACATATCACACTATATAGACACTACACTATACATATTACTACATGTGGACAGTACACTATACATATCTACATACAGACACTACACTATACACATCTCTACATATAGACAGTACACTATACATATTACTACATAGACAGTACACTCTACATAGTACTACATATAGACAGTACACTATACATATCACACTATATAGACACTACACAATACATATTACTGCATATAGACAGTACCGGGGGTGGGATGGCCTTTGGGAGTACCTTTGGGGGTACCGGGCATTTCCCGGTGGGCGGCTTGACATTTGGGCTGATACAACAACGGTCACTTGCGCAAGGCATCATATCGCACATCAGAACATGTATTTTACATCAGCAGACCAGAAACACCTCAGTAGACCAGAAACACATCAGTAGACCAGGAACACATCAGCAGACCAGAAACACATCAGTAGACCAGAAACACATCAGCAGACCAGAAACACCTCAGTAGACCAGAAACACATCAGCAGACCAGAAACACCTCAGTAGACCAGAAACACCTCAGTAGACCAGAAACACATAAGTAGACAAGAAACACATCAGCAGACCAGAAACACATCAGTAGACCAGAAACACAGCAGTAGACCAGAAACACATCAGCAGACCAGAAACACAACAGTAGACCAGAAACACATCAGTAGACCAGAAACACATCAGTAGACCAGAAACACATCAGCAGACCAGAAACACCTCAGCAGACCAGAAACACATCAGTAGACCAGAAACACATCAGTAGACTAGAAACACATAAGCAGACCAGAAACACATCAGCAGACCAGAAACACATCAGTAGAACAGAAACACATCAGCAGACCAGAAACACATCAGTAGACCAGAAACACATCAGCAGACCAGAAACACCTCAGTAGACCAGGAACACATCAGCAGACCAGAAACACATCAGTAGACCAGAAAGCTCTGCAGCGGTCGTTAATTGCCGTGTTAAGGCATCGTGTCCTCTTGAAAGAAAATGCCAGATAGAAGGAGTCATTTACCAGGCATCGGTGACAAGAGAAGACAACTGCAATGTGAACACTTACGTGGGATTAACAGAGGGCCCTTTTAAAATGAGGTTTAACGCCCATATGAAGAGTTTCAGACATGAACATGCAAAAAATGCAGCGGCCTTAAGCCACCACATTTGGTCACTGGTAGACAAGAATATCAGTTATTCAGTCTCATGGAAAATCCATGCAAAGAGTAGTGCATATTCAGTTAGAGGTAAAAGATGTGACCTGTGCTTGGCAGAAAAGTATTTTATTATTTGCAGACTTGATATGTCCACCTTGAATAATAGAAACAAATTGGCCACCAGTTGTAGGCACTGAAAAAAATATCTCCTTTGTAACTATAAGTAAAACATCTTTATTATCCCCCCCCATTAGATGATACACATATGACATTTATTAGTTTTTTTATATATGTTTTAATATTTTAACTACCTGTCCTTCCAACTGTGCCTCAACACCACCCCACTATATAATTCACATAAATTACCTTGTTATATTTTAAATATAGGCCATTTCAGCAGTACCCTGGTCCCTAAATGCTTTTCAAAACAAGCCCCAGTCCCTTAACCCCATTGGTTGTGATGTTTTCTACCCCTCCATTGGTTGCTGTGCATCGTAAGTACTCACCCCATTGGTTATTATAGTTTGAATGTTTCCTCATCTGATTGGTTGCTGTCCAACCGAAATTAGGGGCGTGACGCTGGGCAAACTAAGCTATATGATTGTTTGATGAACCACATTAGCAGCTGATGAGTGCATGATGCACGAAACAGGCCTGTACTGCTATACATTAAAACTTTTTTTTCCCCTCCAAGCCCTTCCATGGGATGTACCATCAACAGATAGAAGACGTGGCTGATATCGAGAAATCCTACAAGTGATCATAGCAGCACAAGAACAGGCACTCAGGACCAGATAGGTTGAGGCAGGGGTCTACCACACCAGACATGACCCAAGATGCAGGTCTACTACACCACACCAGACCCAAGATGCAGGCTATGCAAAGACGCCCCTGAGACAGTCCAGCACTTAGTAGCAGGGTGTAAGATGCTAGCTGGGAAAGCGTACTCTGAAAGGCATAACCAAGTGGCTGGGATAGTGTACAGGAATATATGCACTGAATACAGACTGGAAGTCCCCAAGTCCAAATGGGAGACACTGCTAAAGATGGTTGAGGATGGCAGAGCTAAAATCCTGTGGGACTTCCAAGTTCCAGACTGACAAGCAGGTGCTGGCTAACCAATCAGACATTGTGGTGGTCGACAAGGAACAGAAGACAGCAGTAGTGATCAATGTAGCATCCCGAGAGACGGCAACATCAGGAAGAAAGAGCATGAGAAGCAAGAGAAATACCAAGGGCTGAAGGAAGAATTAGATCGAATGTGGAAAGTCAAATCCATAATAGTCCCATTGGTAATAGAAGCACTAGGGGCTTTGAACCCCAAACTGGGAGAGTGACTCGAGCAGATTCCAGGAACAACTTCTGAGGTCTCTGTCCAGAAAAGTGGGGTCCTAGGAACAGCTAAGATACCCCATAGAACCCTCAAACTAATAGGCCTCTGGTAGAAGACCTGAGCTTGAGGAGGACAAGTGACCCAGCCAGAGTTGATCAGGCCCTGGCTTGTCTCCCGGCAGCATTGGCCCACAGAGCACTCCTGATCCAAAGCCATCTGGGGGCCCTCTCTGCAGCCTCCATGGAAGACTTGATACCTTTCCTTTTAGCAGCCCCAGTGATGCCAAGTAGAGTGTAGACCTTGCACAGTGAGCGGCCAGCAAAGCCTCTACACCCTACTTCAGTGGGCTGGCAACGCGCCTTCCAGCCTCTCTTCCGGCACTGATCCACCAGCTCCTAGTACTTGGACCGCTTCTTCTCATTTGCCTTCTCTACCCATCTTGTCCTCTTAGGGAACTGTCAGCTCTATAAGGAGCACCTGTTTTGAAGAGGCTGATGATAGCACAATGTCTGGCTTCAAGTAAGTTGTCATAACGTGGTCTGGGAACCTGAGCTGCCCCCGCCCCCAAGTCGACTCACAGCTCCCAGTCTGACGCAGAGGTGAGGAGACCGGCTGCTGATCTGGGCTGTGACTGCGGCTGCTCACCAGCCCTGGCAAAGGCAATGTTTCTCTGTTTACGGGCTTGCTTGTTGTTGGTCACAGCTTTGGAGATGGCCCCTGCAACTGTCTTCAGCACCTGGTCATGTTGCCAGCAGTAGCGGCCCTCCCCCAGGGCTGGTTGGCAGCTGCTGAGGATGTGCTCGAGTGAACCTTTTCAAAGGCACAGAGGACATGATGGAGACTCAATCTTGCCCCAGAGATGGACATTTGCTGGGCTAGAACATCATACACAGCTTGTAACATGAACTTGATCCGCTGTGGTTTTGCCAGATATCTGCCCAGGATATCTTCCTCTCCAGTGCACCCCACCTTGTCCATGCGCCTTGCTGCTGCATGCCCACCATTCTGCTGGTCCTTTCCTCCTTGATACCTACCCACAGCTCCTCCAGGACTAGATGGCGTTTGTCTTTGCCATGGGCCTTATCATAGTGAGGTTGTGGGATGGCTCCCAGCCCTGCCTGTCCAGTTGCAACTGTGTCTACCAAAGCCCTGTGTCTCAGCCGAGACTCTGCTATATCCAGGCCTTCCTGGGCTCTCTACTTCTTGCCTGTCCACACCATAATGCCTGCTGATGCCACTCTAGAGTCCTTGTAGTCCTGATAGAGCAGTGCCTCGCTTGTACGAGAAACCTTGAACTCCTCGTCGAGGCTGCTGATAGGGAGCTGGAGTTTGTTGCTCCTCCCATATAGTGCTGCACTACTAAGGCTGCGCGGCAGACCCAGCCATCTCCAGAGATAGCTACTGATCTTCCTCTTCCTCTCCAACGTCTCCACTGTCGACAGGGTTACCTCGTAACCCAGCATAGGCCAGAGGACTCGGGGTAAGATGCCATGTTGGTAAATCCAAGCCTTTAACCTGCCAGGTAGGCCAGGCTTGTCTACTGTGGTGAGCCGATTCTCAAGCTCCTTGATGATTGCTTGGATTGCCACTGTATCTAAGGCTACAGTCAAAGACCTTGCCTAGACTCTTGACTGGTTTCTCAGTAATGGATGGGATTGCAATGCCATCCAGAAAGAAGTGAAACCGGTCCAGCACTTTTCCCCTCTTCAACACCATGGCTCTGGATTTGGCTGGTTTAAAACTCATCCTTGCCCAGGAGATGAGCTTCTCCCAGCACTGGAGGATCCACCTACCACCAGGCACCAATGATGTAGTGAGAGTGAGGTCGTCCATAAAGGCTCTGAATGGCTGCTGAATGCCGGACTTGGACAGAGGGCCTCTGCACCCAGTTTCAGCTGCCTTGACCACCATATTCATGGCAAGGGTGAAGAGTGTCACTGAGATGGTACACCCAGTTATGATCCCCTTCTCAAGTCGGTGCCAGTCAGATGTTGTGTTCCCAGAAGTGACTCTGAGCCTGAAGTTCCCATAGTAGTTCAAGATGAGGTACTTGATCTTACTGGGTACATGGTGTCAGTCCAGGGTAGTTTCAATCAGCTTGTGGGGTACTGAGCCGTGTTTGGCAAGGTCAAGCCAAAGCACAACTAGGTCACCCTTCCCTTTGTGTGCCTCCCTGATCAACTGGATGACAACTCCGGTGTGTTCTAGGCACCCTGGAACTCCAGGAATGCCACCTTTCTGTACTGTGTAATCCAGTCTGATGCAGACTGGGAGCTGCGAGTATATATATATAGTCCATCATCATTACACGTTGAAAAGGTTAGGATTCGATAATGGCTGAATGAGGAACAGCCTACCGAATGTAATGTGTTTCAAACAGCAAGCTAGCTCACAGGCTAGCTCGCAGCATGTCTGATTTAACTTGCTTATTAAGACAAGTTGACTTTTTCTTTGTATCCCCACCCCGTCATACTTTCTCCTTATGTGCACATGCATGCTAATTAGTTAATAAATTGTTATCGTTACCACCCACTAATTAATTGATCATTAACTAACAATTATACACAAATCCCTAATTTATAGCTTTAAATATTAAAGATTGGGAAATCTACACCACCACAAAGGGTTACAATTATCATGCTGAAGCCCAATTTAGAAAAACGACCGCAATTTTCAAATTAAATTTTTTTTTACAGTATGTTCATTTTTTGAATGTGTATTTAAGGAAAAAAAAACTTCATGAATCTCGCAGAGTAACTCTTGTCAAGGTAAAAACCAGCATTTCACAAGCCAACCACAAACAGAACGAGAATCACAACAGATAACCATAACTGAATTCTTTTCTCTCGCTCTATACAGTTCCATTTTGATCTCCCACCTCATGCAACTTTCAGTCTCAGAAGAAGGTTCTGGATGAGAACACTTAATGAGGTAAAATCGTCCATTCTGTTTGATAGTAAGACAGTCAAAGGCGCTGCAGGATTGTAGGACTGCAGGTGGAGGCCAGGGCTGATGTCAGTCTGGGGTTTCTGGTGGGAACTACAACATTAATGACTAAAAATCAATTAATTAATTGCTCAAATTAGTTAAGGACAAACTCGGTCAAGGAAGTCTTGACGCGGAGTCTGATAAAAAAAATAAAATGAAAGCTCAGTGCACTCACTTTTTAGCATTTTCACATCCTTTCGGCCTATTTGGGAAACAGGAAGTTAGAGAGGGAGACAGCGGAGGCCAGTACAGGAAATATGAGACAAAAATTAACTTAATGGATCTGATCTCAGATAAGCAGGAGTGCAGAAACAGAAGACACAAACCTACTTGAATACCTCTGCGTCTGATTTGTACTTTAAAACCTTGTGAACATATAAAGCTTGTTTTTTTTAACTATTTGGCATTAGAAATTAATATTTTCTCTATAAACAGGCTGCAAATGGTTAACGCTTAAGGACCTTTAGACGGTACATAAACTCGTAGCACTGCAATAAATAACTAATAAGTTAATTGTAACTACATGACCCACCCTACTCGGCCTCTGATTGGATTACCCTGCTATTCTTACCCTGAACCTAACCAATCTCACTCCTCATGCGTAAACTCAACCAACCCAACCAACGAAGGCAGTGAGTGCTAGCCAATCAGAGGCAGAGTAAGGCAGGTCATGACTTTGCCATCCTGGGAAAAAAAATGGCTTCCTGTTTGACCGACTAAGCTCCGTCCACCTTAGTTACAGTTGCTATTGCTGCCATTGTTCTGTTATTTAAAAATCCAGACTAAAGTAATCTGCTGGCAATGAAAGAAAAAAAAAGGGAACACCCCCCCCCCCATTACATCTCGTTTGAGGATTAAGATGATGACACGACCAGTCAATTTCACCCTTGTACTGCAAAGTACGTCGAATAAAGCTTAGTCTGTGCCTGGTGTCGGGACTAGCACAGCCCTGTTTAGCATCCATCCATCCATTATCCAAACCGCTTATCCTGCTCTCAGGGTCGCGGGGATGCTGGAGACTATCCCAGCAGTCACTGGGCAGCAGGTGGGGAGACACCCTGGACAGGCCACCAGGCCATCACAGGGCCAACACACACACACACAATCACACCTAGGGACAATTTAGTACAGCCGATTCACTTGACCTACTGTTATTTAATTGGTGATTTCAGTATCAATATTGTCAAATATAAGACTAATAATTTAATTAAGGACCTTATTGACACAATGTTCTCTCATTATTTTCATCCTATGATCACAGTACCGGTGGCACGGTGGCACAGTGGTTAGTGCAGTCACCTCACAGCAAGAAGGTCCTGGGTTCAAGCTCAGGGGTCGTCCCGGGGCATCCCACAATCCTGTTTAGCAGGCAAGGCTAATTTTTGCCAAAATTAGTCAAATATTAATGTTTCAATTTTTCTACATCTAACTTGACTGCTGAGCGCTGACAGGCCCCATAAGACACGGATCTGATCCTCTGATCCTCTGGTCCTCTGGTCCCAGAGGTGGGACCCTCAAACACTCCACTGTCCCTGGACAGTTTGTTTGAGAAGGAGTTCATGTGTGTTACTAGTGTGCGCGTGACCTACAGGGGTCAGTGCAGTGTGTCCTGGTGTAGTTGCTGTGAACAGATCTACACTTACATCTCATGTCAGCACGTCCTCTAAAAGAAAGCCGTTTCAAGTTGTAACGTTAAACTGTCAGTTCCCCGAGTGTCTCAGCAGCGGTATAGATTTTCCACACTCCACTTTCAGATTATGTGACGCTGATTAAGAGAAATGGGTGCCCCCGGACCACCGTGACCTTGTCTTCGGACTCTGACCTCATCTGGCTTGTTCGGCGAACATGCTGACGGTTCCCCGGCTGCCAGGAGGCCTCCACAAACACAGACTCAGAATGGAGTTAATTAGCGGTGGTCATGAGATGGTCTCTCATTATCATCAGCACTTCCAGTTCCCCGCAGCTCAGACGCCGCAGCACAGAGCATCTGAGGCAGCCGTGGACCTTTTACTGACTCATTACGCATCAGAAGGTGTTTCGGGGTTGGTGTCTGGGGGGAATGTTCTTTCAACTATGGGTGAGCGCTCAAAAAAATGAGTCGCAAGATCTATTTCAAGTAGGCCGTACCTTCGAGGGTGAGGGGTCCGAGTCCCTGTGCGGCTCCACTGGTACAGCGTGGCACCAACACTTCAACGCTACAATGTCACATATAAACCGGCCAGTTCACATTTGAACTTTTACTTTTTTTGTTGGGATTTTTTTCCTCACTTTTCTCCCCAGTTGTATCCGGACATTACCCCACTGTTCCGAGCCGTCCGGGTCACTGCTCCACTATATGGTAGCTATGCAGCAAATTTACTACTACTTCTACTACAAATACTTCTTAAAGCGCAACTATGATACAGTTATTACATAGCAAACGTATTACTGCTGGTACTTCATGTAGTACTACTATGATATGGTTACTATGTAGCACTCTATGGTGCCAGCTGGGAACGCTTGAATTTTTTTTCCTCCTTTTTCTCCCCAGTTGTACCCAGCCAATTACCCCACTCTCCGAGCCATCCAGGTCTCTGCCGATCCGGGGAGGGCTGCAGACTACCACATGCCTCCTCCCATACATGTGGAGTCACCAGCCGCTTCTTTTCACCTGACAGTGAGGAGTTTCACCAGGGGGACGTAGCGCGTGGGAGGATCACGCTATTCCCCCAGTCCCCCCCTCCTCCTCGAACAGGTGCCCCGACCAACCAGGGGAGGCGCTGGTGCAGCGACCAGGACACACACCCACATCCGGCTTCCCACCTGCAGAGACGGCCAATCGGCTCTGTGCGTAGTCCACTGACTTCCTGTTTCTACTGCAGTGGTCATACCCGTTTCCTGTTTGTTGGCGTGTGCTGTTGACAATGGCATATTTTTCACGATGCCTGCAAGATTTACCATGGATAAATGTCAACCATATGCACACAACTGTCCACACACGTTCACCTGTACCTACCAGGAAACGTTCACCTGCACCTACCAGCAAACTCTCACCTGCACCTACCAGCAAACTCTCACCTGCACCTACCAGCAAACTCTCACCTGCACCTACCAGCAAACTCTCACCTGCACCTACCAGCAAACTCTCACCTGCACCTACCAGCAAACTCTCACCTGCACCTACCAGCAAACTCTCACCTGCACCTACCCGCAAATGTTCACCTGCTGCACCTACCCGCAAATGTTCACCTGCTGCACCTACCAGCAAACTCTCACCTGCACCTACCAGCAAACATTCACCTGCACCTACCAGCAAACTCTCACCTGCACCTACCAGCAAACATTCACCTGCACCTACCAGCAAACTCTCACCTGCACCTATCAGCAAACTCTCACCTGCACCTACCAGCAAACTCTCACCTGCACCTACTAGCAAACTCTCACCTGCACCGACCAGCAAACTCTCACCTGCACCTACCAGCAAACTCTCACCTGCACCGACCAGCAAACTCTCACCTGCACCAACCAGCAAACTCTCACCTGCACCGACCAGCAAACTCTCACCTGCACCTACCAGCAAACATTCACCTGCACCTACCAGCAAACTCTCACCTGCACCTACCAGCAAACTCTCACCTGCTCCTACCAGCAAACTCTCACCTGCACCTACCAGCAAACTCTCACCTGCACCTACTAGCAAACTCTCACCTGCACCTACTAGCAAACTCTCACCTGCACCTACCAGCAAACTCTCACCTGCACCGACCAGCAAACTCTCACCTGCACCTACCAGCAAACTCTCACCTGCACCGACCAGCAAACTCTCACCTGCACCGACCAGCAAACTCTCACCTGCACCTACCAGCAAACTCTCACCTGCACCGACCAGCAAACTCTCACCTGCACCGACCAGCAAACTCTCACCTGCACCTACCAGCAAACTCTCACCTGCACCGACCAGCAAACTCTCACCTGCACCAACCAGCAAACTCTCACCTGCACCGACCAGCAAACTCTCACCTGCACCGACCAGCAAACTCTCACCGGCACCAACCAGCAAACTCTCACCTGCACCTACCAGCAAACGTTCACCTGCACCTACCAGCAAACGTTCACCTGCACCTACCAGCAAACGTTCACCTGCACCTACCAGCAAACTCTCACCTGCACCTACCAGCAAACTCTCACCTGCACCCACCAGCAAACATTCACCTGCACCTACCAGCAAACTCTCACCTGCACCTACCAGCAAACTCTCACCTGCACCCACCAGCAAACATTCACCTGCACCTACCAGCAAACTCTCACCTGCACCTACCAGCAAACTCTCACCTGCACCTACCAGCAAACTCTCACCTGCACCGACCAGCAAATTCTCACCTGCACCTACCAGCAAACATTCACCTGCACCTACCAGCAAACATTCACCTGCACCTACCAGCAAACATTCACCTGCACCTACCAGCAAACGTTCACCTGCACCTACCAGCAAACTCTCACCTGCACCTACCAGCAAACATTCACCTGCACCGACCAGCAAACTCTCACCTGCACCTACCAGCAAACTCTCACCTGCACCTACCAGCAAACATTCACCTGCACCTACCAGCAAACTCTCACCTGCACCTACCAGCAAACTCTCACCTGCACCTACCAGCAAACTCTCACCTGCACCTACCAGCAAACTCTCACCTGCACCTACCAGCAAACATTCACCTGCACCTACCAGCAAACTCTCACCTGCACCTACCAGCAAACTCTCACCTGCACCTACCAGCAAACATTCACCTGCACCGACCAGCAAATTCTCACCTGCACCTACCAGCAAACTCTCACCTGCACCGACCAGCAAATTCTCACCTGCACCTACCAGCAAACATTCACCTGCACCTACCAGCAAACTCTCACCTGCACCTACCAGCAAACATTCACCTGCACCTACCAGCAAACATTCACCTGCACCTACCAGCAAACGTTCACCTGCACCTACCAGCAAACTCTCACCTGCACCTACCAGCAAACATTCACCTGCACCGACCAGCAAACTCTCACCTGCACCTACCAGCAAACTCTCACCTGCACCTACCAGCAAACATTCACCTGCACCTACCAGCAAACATTCACCTGCACCTACCAGCAAACTCTCACCTGCACCTACCAGCAAACTCTCACCTGCACCTACCAGCAAACTCTCACCTGCACCTACCAGCAAACATTCACCTGCACCTACCAGCAAACTCTCACCTGCACCTACCAGCAAACGGTGAAGAGTTTCAAGTTGAACATATCAAGTTGCGTCCACAATTCCGTCCGTCCGTCCGCTTATCCTCATAATTGTGGACGTACCTTGATATGTACAGTCTCTTGTCAGTCTCTTGTCAGTTGGTTTGGATGAAGGCGTCGGCTGAGTACATGTAGATGTTGAGTTCCTCATGTCTTCCTGTAATGAGTTAAATACCACCGGAATTCATGTCACCACCCCGCATCACACACTCGCTGCTGTGTCCGGATCCACACCGAGGGCCACTCGCGTCTCTACGTGCACGTGGCTGTAGTGCACGTGAGACTGGTCCGAGGACCTCCATCTTGAGGGTAAGATTAACAGCCTCCTCCCAGTCACCTTGCCCCACTTCTGCTTTTATTTCCTTGTGACTTCTAAGCTTTTTCAGGGAAGGCCTGTTTTTAGCACTGCCCTGCTTCCCAGCCCCGCTGTCCCGTGCCTTCTCAGCAGGGAGCTGCTGCGCGATGCCCTGCCCGAGGGCACCTGGAGGGCAGTTAGGGAGGAGACAGGGAGCGCCGCTCTTTCTCTTTCCTGGTGTGGCTTTTCACCGCTGGGATCAGGATTTGATTTGAAAACCTCCAAGTCCCAAACCCACTTCTGTCGCCCACGGAGGGGACATGTGGCGTATTCCCAACGTCGCAGGTTCAAGCCTGGCTCTCCAAACACACATGATGGGGTAAGACTCTTGCAAGTGTTTAGCTGGCGGTCTTGTCTAAAGCAAAATAACCCAATAAGTGTGAAAGTGGCACAAGTTTTAAAGTCCTGCTCAACAACCAGTATTAAAGAGGTCAGAGGTCAAAGCCACTGTGTCTAGTTCACATGTTTGACGGCAGAATGATGTTTAGAAAACAAATGGAGGAGAGTGGTAGAATACACTATCCCCGTCATTTTTCCCTCTTTCTTTCTCCTCTGCACACTATCTAATGAGAAATCCATCCATCCATCATCCATCCATCAACCGGTAACACTTTAGTATGGGGAACATATTCTAAGTAACAAAAACTTAAGTTAGAGTAATTTAACACTATTAACACTTGTACTTTTGTGTTTTGTTATGGAAGAACAGACCATATTCATTATGTGTTAGTAAGGGAGAATAACTCTTCTTGTGGTACTACCACCTTATAAAGTACGCACCTACTTAATGGTGTATATGTTCCCCATACTAAAGTATTACCCATCATCCAGCTGCTTATCCTACTCGCAGGGTGGCGGGGGTGCTGGAGCCTATCCCAGCAGTCATTCGGCGGCAGGTGGGGAAACACCCTGGACAGGCTGCCAGGCCATCACAGGGCGCACACACACACACACACACACACACACACACACACACACCTGGGGACAATGTAGTATGGGGAGTCACCTGACCTACATGTCTTTGGACTGTGGGAGGAAACCGGAGCCCCCGGAGGAAACCCACGCAGACACGGGGAGAACATGCAAACTCCACACAGAGGACGACCCGGGACCACCCCCAAGGCTGGACTACCCCGGGGCTCGCCACTGACGTCAGGACAGAGGAGTCGCTGCCCATCTTTCAGCGCAGGTTGAAAACTCGCCTCGTCAAGAACTACCGCCCTGTTAGTTGCTCTTAGCACTTATCGTATTCACTCATTAAAAAACTAAATCTTTCTTGCGCTTTTACTTTAGCACTGGTTTTGCTCTTAGATGCTTGTTTAGAGAGAAGATGCACTTATGACCTCTGATGACGAGTAGTTCTCCTGATTTCCTACGTTAAATGATGCACTTATTGTAAGTCGCTTTGGATAAAAGCCTCGGCTAATAATGTCATGTAAATATACAGGCCGGCTTGCAGTGGGCGGTGGGATACCGACTACATGTGAGGAGGACAGTGAAACAGAGAGAGTAATCAGTTTGACTGACAAAACCATATCGGAAAATCTCTCCAGTCACGACCTACGTCGCTGCTCTCCACCTGTTCATGATTTTCTAATTAGTGATGTCAAAACCCAGCTGATCTCAGAAGAACTTCATGTCCACTTCTTTAAACTAAATGCACCCGACACACCAAAACGCATCTTATTTTAGGGTCCATTTTTGCGCTGGATGTTGGAGAACTGCTGTGACGTAGCTTTATCCCCTCAGTTACTTCTCTGGTGAGCTGTCGGCTCACATCTGACCGGGGTTCATCACCTGAATGAAGGTCCATTCAGCAGGGAGGGTAGATTGGTCTGTAGATTCAAACATGGCAGGTCGGTCACCTTCAAAGATCTGGCGTCACTGCCTATCTGAACCAGCATGCTCTGGTAAGGAGCAGTTTCCCATCAGGCTTCTCCTGGTTCAAGGAAATTTAAATAGAATAAAGAATACAGGGCGTCCGGGTAGCGTAGGGGTCTATTCCGTTGCCTGTCAACATGGGGATCGCCAGTTCGAATCCCCGTGTTTCCTCCGGCTTGATCGGGCGTCCCTACAGACACAATTGTCCATGTCTGTGGATGGGAAGCCAGACGTGGGTATGTGTCCTGGTCGCTGCACTAGCGCCTCCTCTGGTCGGTCGGGGCGCCTGTTCAGAGGGGACCCGGATATCAAAATTGCTGTGGCCCGGACCCGTCCCACACCGGACACTTCATCCGGCCCACATACCATGTGGAATGATGGCACTTGGGCGGTCCGCTCCTGTCTGCCAGATCTGGGCCAGAACCAAGCCATAGCAATGCCGCATGTGCCACATATTTGCCAAAGGTGGCCATATTTGTTTTGTGATATTTGGGCCATATTCACCATTTACCACACGGGGCACTGCAGGGTCACTTCCAGATCACATGTTGCCCAGAGCACCACATCTTTGCCAGAAAGGCCCACATTTGATCTAGCATATCTGGGCCATATTTTCTATTATACACGAGGGCCACTTCAGGCTCACATCCATTTTGTCAGGGCCAGAAGAAGACCAGCAGTGCCGCATCATTGCCTGAAGTGGTCCACATCCAGATTCTATCTGGGGAGGGGGAACTGGGGGGGGAATAGCGTGTTTCTCCCACGCGCCACGTCCCCCTGGTGAAACTCCTCACTGTCATGTGAAAAGAAGTGGCTGGTGACTCACGTATGGGAGGAGGCATGTGGTAGTCTGCAGCCCTCCCTGGATCAGCAGAGGGGGTGGAGCAGAGACCGGGACGGCTCAGAAGAGTGGGGTAATTGGCCGGGTACACCTGGGGAGAAAAAGAGGGGAAGATCAAAAAAGTGCAGGGCGTCTATGTAAATGTTTCAGTTGACAGTGAAGACATGGATGTTGTTCTATGTAAATGTCTCAGTTGACAGTGAAGACATGGCTGTTGTTCTACGTTCAGGACCAGAGACGAGGCTGGTGGCGGGACGTGCGGAGAGACGGCGTCTCTGCTGCGGTGAGGCGGTACTGAAGTTCTCCGGTGAAGTGCCGACGCTGTCGATAGTAATTCACTGGGCCGCAGGGCCCAGAGTCTGAACTTAACTTACTATTGAATTTCCTCCGCGAGTCTTCTGCAGCCAAAATTGCTGTTTAAAATTGCAAAAGAACAATGCTGCATAATTTAAAGAGGAATTACAAAGCACAGACTGTAGCATAATGATACGACAGATGCCCAAGACCCAAGATAGATGGTTTTCAATCAATAGATGCTGAGCCGTTATCCTAACTCAGTGGGGGGGGGGGGGTTCATCGATCTGCGGTTTACCCCATCAGCGGGGTGGGCACGTTCCCCCATGCTGCTGTGTTGTTGTGTAGGGTAGTGTAATGTTCTGTGTCGCGTGGAGGACATGCTGTCTGGGGACGCAAGGCAGTTCCCCTCGGCCCTGTGTTGACATGGAACTACTTCCTGTGTGTGCTAAGCGCAGGGATACTTCGTGATGTCAACGTTAGTGATGGGCCAGGTAGGAAGTTGAGTCCAGTGAGCCTACAAGTGGAGGTTATCGGTGTAGCGGTGTTATGTTGTAATGTGACTAAAATAAGTGAACGTTAGTGGAGACTTGGTGTGGTTAACGCCGACACACAACACCACATGGTGTCAGAAGTCTGGAGGGCCGAGACGGCCAAGTTTCCACCGCCTGAAAGTTTGGATTTTACTCGCCCTGACAATTGGCGCCAACGTTTTCAACGCTTCAGGATAGCTGCAAAGCTAAACACAGAAGAAGAGGGGGAGGTGCAAGTCTGCACGCTGCTCTACTCGCTGGCCAGAGAAGCCAACAGGTATTCAAGTCCCTTACCTCAGCACAGGGGGAAAGGCAGAGTGATTACGTAACTGCATTGGCCAAACTTGATGACTACTTTGTACCAAGAGTGAATGTCATCCACGAGAGGGCTCGATTCCACCAGCGTGCTCAAAAGCCGGGAGAGCCTGCTGAGGAAGACGTACTCCGTAGCCTGCAGGAGCTAGCAGACACGTGGGGTTTTGGCGCTGCTAAAACTGAGAATACTCCTGACAGACTGGTAATATGGGCATGCTGCATAAGGAACTGGCAGGGAAGTTGCGGTTGACATCTGACTTGACTCTTGACAAGGCAGTGGAGCTCGTAAGGCAGTCAGAACAACTGAAAGGGCACGTCGCAGAGCAAGCGGGGGCCAAAGCAGCGGTGCAGTTAAATGAGGTCGCCTCAAAGCGTGCGCAGCATGCAGACACGTGGAACCGCGGCACCGGACAGAGAAAGGGGGGCAACGGAAAAGAGGGGCAACGGAAAACAAGCGGCACAGCCACAGCACTGCAGTGGGAAAGCCGCCAAATGCTAAGCACACGCTAAAGGAGACAGATGCCCCCCGCAAAGAAGGCCGCATGTCGTGATCGCAGTAAACTTGAACATGTGGCTTTAGTTTGCCGCTCCCGTGTAGTGGACGGGGTGATGGAGCCTCATGAGGGAGGAGCTGAGAGTCAGTCCTACTTCCTCGGAGAAGTCACAGAGGTGTACGACTCAGACGCTGCATGGACAGTGAAGGTGCCACTGCAAGGCATCACACTTAACTTGGAAATAGACACAGGGGCAGATACAAGTGTCGTATCAGAGAAAACACACAACCTGATGACAAATAGAGCAAAACCGAGAAAGTCTGTGGTAAAATTAGACAGCCCAGGGGGTAAACGGAAATGCATAGGCCACTGTACAGCCACTGCTGAGTAGCCGCTCTCTTGGACAGTGACTATTTCTTTTGCTGGTATGTTGGATGTGGTTTTGTGTTTTTGTTTGTAGTATGGATATGTGCGTTCTTGTAGTTTTTGGATGTGTTTTTGTCTTTGTGTTGCACTGCTGTGGGCTGGCGGAAACCACGTTTAATTTCATTTCATGTGCGGAAGTGCATGAAATGAAATGACAAATAAGTGTTGCTGACTCCTGAATATGTGTCATTTGCTAAAACCAGCTGGTTTTGTGTTTGTGTAGATTATAACCTGCATGCACACACAGAGTTCGGTCTTGTGCATATTGTTTAAGATCACTGGTCATCAGCATTTCTCATACTGACTCACAATTCACATTATTTGGATTCAACACTCGTGGTCATGGGTGTATGGTGCAGGTTCTCCTTTCAACAAGGTGTGTCATGTTTTCTGGTCATATTATGACATCAGACAGTCTTATTGTGACATCAGAGTCTTATTATGACATCAGACAGTCATATTATGACACCAGACAGTCTTATTGTGACACCAGACAGTGTTATTGTGACATCAGACAGTCTTATTGTGATATCAGACAGTCATA
Source organism: Lampris incognitus (assembly GCF_029633865.1). Classification (NCBI taxonomy): domain Eukaryota; kingdom Metazoa; phylum Chordata; class Actinopteri; order Lampriformes; family Lampridae; genus Lampris; species Lampris incognitus. Next base: position 46,568,596 of record NC_079225.1, read on the forward strand.
TTATAAACCAGACAGTCTTATTATGACATCAGACAGTCTTATTGTGACATCAGACAGTCATATTATGACATCAGACAGTCATATTATGACACCAGACAGTCTTATTGTGACACCAGACAGTCTTATTGTGACACCAGACAGTCTTATTGTGACACCAGACAGTCATATTATGACACCAGACAGTCTTATTGTGACATCAGGCAGTCATATTATGACATCAGACAGTCATATTATGACACCAGACAGTCTTATTGTGACATCAGACAGTCATATGCGGATAGTCAATAGTCATTCAAGTATTCTTTAGTCATATTTACCAGTTGTATTATGATTTTTACTAATCATATTAGGATATTAACTACTCATATTACATTTACAAGTTACAATTTTTACTAGCCATTTAATTATATCAACTAGCCCTGATGTTTACGAGGCATGATATGATATTGAATAGTCATAATATTTGCTCATCACATTACAATATTTACTATATGCTATATTTACATCTTCTCCTTTCGGCTTGTTCCCTGTTTCTCAGGCGTCGCCACAGTGGATATGATAGTTTCCATCGGTACCCTGTGAGACCACAGCACAGATGGTGGTTGTTGTTAACCTGGGCCTCGACTGATCCGGTATGGTCTTGTCAGTCCGCATACTGATTTGGCAAAATTTTACGCCGGATGCCCGTCCTGACACAACAGCTAACCCTATGGATGGGGGCATGGGTAAAGCGCTGGATACCATCCCAGTATTCATGGACTTCCGCCTATGTCTGTCGCCATAGTGATATACTACATGTAGTTCACCTGTTAATAAATATGTAAATTTGGGGTGTCCGGGTAGCGTAGTGGTCTATTCCGTTGCGTACCAATGTGGGGATCGCTGTTTTGAATCCCCATGTTACCTTCTGTTTGGTCGGGTGTCCCTACAGACAGAATTAGCCGTGTCTGTGGGTGGGAAGCCGGATGTGGGTATGTGTCCTGGTCGCTGCACTAGTGCCTCCTCTGGTCAGTCAGGGCGCCTGGTCAGGGGAGGGGGATAGCGTGATCCTCCCACGCGCTACATCCCCCAGGTGAAACTCCTCACTGTCAGGTGAAAAGAAGCGGCTGGTGACTCCACATGTATGGGAGGAGGCATGTGGTAGTCTGCAGCCCTCCCTGGATCAGCAGAGGGGGTGGAGCAGAGACCGGGACAGCTCGGCCAAAGCACAGTTGGGGAGAAAATAAAATAAATAAATGAATAAATATGTAAATTTGATTTGGATTTGTCAATATAAATGATTTCCCTTACATCTTTTAATATCTTATAAAGGGGTTTGAAAGGGTAAAATTGACAATTTGGAAATACCAAACGATGTAGGTAGGTAAGCATTATCCTGTCCAAAAAATAAACTCATATTTGAATTCTCCATAAAAAAACCACATAATTTTGACACCCCACATGTTAGGATTGCCTTCAGATTCATGTTGGCACCTGAGTATGACCCGCCCTAATCTCCCAGTATACCCAGCATCTCTCCTCCACACATGTCCAAGCCATCTCAATCTTGCCTCTCTTGCTTTGTCTCCAAACCGTCCAACCTGAGCTGTCCCACTTTTTCCAGGAGACAAGTGGTGAAAGGGGTGTTAAAACAGAGCAGGGTAGATTTAGTTGTGTTCACGAAGGGCATCGTAGGTAAGAGGGGGGAAATAGAATACAAAGACATGATAATTAGTCATCGCTTGGTGTTAGGTTTTATGGCAAGCCAAGGTGTAGAGAGGAGGGGGGTGGGTGTCTGAATGGTGAATTGCTGAAAGATGAGAAATATACGAGGATAGTGAGAGAGGGCATAATGTGAAGAAAGAGTGAGAATATGCATGAGGAGAACATTGGGAGGTGGTGGGAGAGGGTGAAAGAACGGTTACAGATATTGAGTATAGATTACAGCAGCAGAGGCAGAAGTAAGATAGAAAAAGAGAGAGGCGGTTAAAGGCAGAGCTAGCTGGAGAGGCAGAGGGGGCAGATAAGGAAGTAGGTTATGATTTAGGGGACTGTATTAGAATAAAAGATGAACTGAAGGAGATAGGACAGAAGAGGTGCATGGGAGCAATAGTTAGAAGCAGGGCTAGATATGTAGTTGAGGGAGAGAAATGTACGAGGTATTTTTTAGGGTTAGAAAAGACGAAACAAAAGAAATGTGTTTAGAAAAGGTGGAAGGAAAGGACGGTAGGGAGATCACAGACTCTGCAGGGAGAGCTGAAAGAGTAGAAGATTATTACAGGGATTTATTTAGGAAAGAACAGACTGATGAAGACAGCATAGGACGAGTGTTAGATGAGGTGAAGGTCAGAGTAAGTGGTGATGAGAGAGAGATGTGCATGTGAGACAGGGGCAATAGAGGCAGCAACAGCAGGGGTAGTTAGGAACAAGAGTCCAGGTCCAGAGATTGTTGGCTTACTTGGTGAATTTACAGAGTTTAGAGAGGAATCTGTGCCAGTGTTACACAGATTATTTAGGTGGATAGAAAAGAGAACGAGATGCCGGGTAGTACGTCAACAGGGTTAGTCAGCATCATTTACAAGAAAGGGAGGAGGAATAGATTAGATAACTATAGGCCACTTGGCATGTTAAATAATGACTATAAAATATTAGCAAGCGTGTTAGCCAACAGAATCAAAAGAGTCATAGGAACGGTGGTGGGAAGCACACAGGCTTACAGCACACCAGGTAGGGACAATAGGCAGCATCAGAGACACTACTGACTTTATGAAGGGAGACGAAGGAGGGGTAGTTACTAGTTTAGATTTGAATAAAGCACTTGATAGGTTAGATCACGGATATGTATACAAGGTCTTAGAGAAATGTGGTTTTGGGCATAGGCTGGTAGGATGGATCAGAAGAATGTACGATAGGGCAGTTAGTTGTATTAAAATCAATGGGATAGTCACAGACACATTTAAGATAGAGAGGTCAGTCAGTCAGGCAGGGGCGCCCCCTATCGGCTCCGCTGTACTCCTCGTCGGCAGAACCGATAGCGGCACTACTGGAGGGGAACGATAGAATTGGGGGTATAGATCCACCAGGAGGGCAGGTGACTTCAGTTCATCAGTATGCCGATGACACGACAGTTACAGTAAGGGACAAGGAAAGTGTAGTTGGGGTATTAGATACTCCAGAGCTGTGTGGTAGGGCAACAGGGGCTAAAGTAGACATAGATAAGTCAGGAGTTATGTATGCAGGGGCAAGTAGAGAAGATTTAGGAATAGGATTAAAAGAGAAGAAGGATTATTTCAGGGTGTTAGGTGTGAATTTAGGGATTGAGGATGAGGAAGGCAGAGATATACAGTATGAAGAGATACTGAATAAGATTAGGAAGACGTTGGGGTTTTGGAGACTTAGAGGGTTGAAGCTGAAAGGGAGGGTGGTGGTTGTGAATGGACTAGTTATGAGTGTGATTGTGTATGTAATGCATGTGTTGGATGTGCCTGAGAGTGTTGAAGGAGGTGGAAAGAATGGCGAGTGAGTTTCTGTGGGATGGGAAGGGAGCTAGGAGAGCAAAGGAGGCGATGGAAAACGAGTATGAAGATGGTGGTTTGAAGTTTATCAGTTTAGGGGTGAAAAAGAAAATGATGGTTGGATACTTAAGAAACAAGAGAGATCATATATGGAAGGTGTTTTTAAGGGAGGCAATTTATAAACGTGGAGGGTGTGGGGAGAGTGGGGTGCATATGCAAATGAAGAAAGGTACGTTGAGTGGAGTGTCTGAGTTTTACAAGGAGGTGCTGGGAGCGTGGGGGGAGTCTGTGAAATGCGTGCAGTGAGAATGTAGGAATGTGAAGCGGGTGTGGGACAAACCAGTGTTTTAAAATTCTTTTGCTTGTGTTGAAAGCTCTACGTGGTTTAGCCCCCTCATCCCTACCCCCTCTGGTGCTGGCCTGCTCAGTGTCCCCAGAATGAACTACAACAAGTGTGGCGAGGCAGCATTTTGTTTTTATGTACCGACGGCTTGGAACAGACTCCCCCAACACATAGGAGAAGCAACGGCCATAGATAGTTTTAAGAGTCAGCTCAGGACCCATTTCGATGCTCTTGCTTTTAAATAATTCCACTTTATATATATATTTTTTTTTTATTATTCCTATTTTTTTATCTTGTACTGTGGTTTTATTTCTTGCCTTGTTTTGTTTTGTGCCTAGGTCTGTGTTTTATTATTTTTAACTTATTTTATCTGTATTGTTGTTGAGTTTTATTGTTTCCCTTGTTTTTAATGTAAAGCACCTTGGGCTGCATTTTATGTGTGAAAGGTGCTGTACAAATAAAGTTTTTTATTATTATTATTATTTAAATCCAAAAATCCCATTTGAGGGGGACACAGTCTACAACAGGGTGACTCGGAGGGCAGGGTTTGGGAAGATAAGGGATCTGGTGTGTGAGTTTGTACCAGGGTTTATGAGGGCACAGGTAGTGGTAGATGAAGCGAGGGGAAGGGGAAGGGGTGATGAAATGTGGTTGGGGACGGCGGAGAGGATATTTGGAAAGATCAAGGGCGGATGCCGAGAGATTGGGTCAGTATGATGGAGAGAGAGGCTGTGCTGGATGAGGAAGGAGAGATAGAAATGTATGTGGGCGAAGGAGAGAGGAGAGCGAGTCTGATGAGTGAAAACCAGAGGGATGTATAGATGTTTAAGAGGGGAAGAAGTGAGAACAGCGGCTGTGGAGGAAGTGTGGGAGAGGGTTATGAACGAGATGGCTGTAGGGAGGATATGGAGGAATCTGAGAGTGAAGTGGAACAGTGTTGAATGTGAGAACTTTGACTTTTCACTAAGACACACCAGGGTGTTCAATAATGTAATAATCACTAAGTCTGACGTGGATGTGAAAAAAGAATGTGGTGTGGGAGAGGAAACGTGGATGTGAAGAGAGAATGTGGTGTGTGTGGTGTGGGAGAGGAAACGTGGATGTGAAGAGAGAATGTTTCCTGGTCATATTATGACATTTACTGGTCATATGATATTTACTGGTCATATGATGCTATTTACTGGTCATAACATGATATATACTGGTCATATTATATTTATTGGTCATATTATGACATTAACTGGTCATAGCATGATATTAACTGGTCATATTATGATATTTACTGGTCATAGCATGATATTTACTGGTCATAGCATGATATTTACTGGTCATATTATGATATTTACTGGTCATAATATGATATTTACTGGTCATAACATATTTACTGGTCATAACATGATATTTACTAGTCATATTATAATATTTACTGGTCATGTGATATTTACTGGTCATATTATGCTATTTACTGGTCATAGCAGGATATAAACTGGTCATATTATGACATTTACTGGTCATATTATGACATTAACTGGCCATAACATGATATTTACTGGTCATATTATGAAATTTACTGGTCATATTATGATATTTACTGGTCATAGCATGATATTTACTGGTCATGTGATATTTACTGGTCATAGCATGATATTTACTGGTCATATTATGATATTTACTGGTCATATTATGATATTTACTGGTCATATGATATTTACTGGTCATATTATGATATTTACTGGTCATAGCATGATATTTACTGGTCATGTGATATTTACTGGTCATAGCATCATATTTACTGGTCATATTATGATATTTACTGGTCATATTATGATATTTACTGGTCATATGATATTTACTGGTCACATTATGACATTTACTGGTCATATTATGATATTTACTGGTCATTGCATGATATTTACTGGTCATGTGATATTTACTGGTCATAGCATGATATTTACTGGTCATGTGATATTTACTGGTCATAGCATGATATTTACTGGTCATGTGATATTTACTGGTCATGTGATATTTACTGGTCATAGCATGATATTTACTGGTCATGAGATATTTACTGGTCATAGCATGATATTTACTGGTCATAGCATGATATTTACTGGTCATATGATATTTACTGGTCATGGCATGATATTTACTGGTCATATTATGATATTTACTGGTCATATTATGATATTTACTGGTCATATTATGACATTTATTGGTCAGATTATGATATTTACTGGTCATATTATGATATTTACTGGTCATAGCATTTATTTACTGGTCATAGCATGTTACTTACTGGTCAGATTATGATATTAACTGGTCATATTATGACATTTATTGGTCAGATTATGATATTTACTGGTCATATTATGACATTTATTGGTCAGATTATGATATTAACTGGTCATATTATGACATTTACTGGTCAGATTATAATATTAACTGGTCATATTATGATATTTACTGGTCAGATTATGATATTTACTGGTCATAGCATGATATTTACTGGTCATAGCATGTTATTTACTGGTCAGATTATGATATTTACTGGTCAGATTATGATATTTTCGTTATGATTCAGGTGAGCTAGACTGTTGCTCAGCGTCTTTAATGTTCTGGGCATCCTGAGAGTCGCCAGCGGAACCTTCAGGAAGTCAGGCATGAGGGTGAAATGGCTTCTGGCGTACAAAGAAAATATATTAATTAAAAGTTTTAAAAAGTGCTTTAAAAAACACGACTCTTTCACTTTTGAACTGGGCCACACTGTTAAACGTCTACAGTTTTTATTTACTAAATGCCTGATGCGGCTCGCACACTAGTTGAATACTGTGTCTGGGTGACAGCAGCTCGGCCAGGAGGAGGATGTTTGTGCCGGTTCCGAGTTTTGTGGTTTAGTTTGAACTCAACTCTGTGTGAGTTTAAATCCAGACGTCAGTGATTTATCCTCCGCCTCCGGTTATCATGGAGGATGCAGGCTGTGATCTATGCAGCACGCTGCAGCTGTCACAGAGACTAATGTTCTCCCCTGGCCGCCACCGCCACAAGTCAACATGAGAAGGACCCGGTGCACCTGGCCACGACCCACTTCCCTCTCACCTTGGAGATCCACGAGTATTCTGGTTTTCTGTTTGTGTTTTGTTTTAAACCATCGTCGGACAGATTCCTGCAACCACTGCTCATCAGCATTTATACAAAAGCATACTGAGACAAAAATACTCTGACCTTCACCCAGACCTGCACCCAGACCTTCACCAAGACCTTCACCCAACCCTTCACCCAGACCTGCACCCACACCACCTTCAACCAGACCTTCACCCAGACCTGCAACCAGACCTTCACCCATCCCTTCACCCAGACCTGCACCCACACCACCTTCAACCAGACCTTCACCCAGACCTGCACCCACACCACCTTCAAGCAGACCTTCACCCAGACCTGCACGTAGATCTTCACCCAGACCTGCACCCACACCACCTTCAACCAGACCTTCACCCAGACCTGCACCCAGACCTTCACCCAGACCTTCACCCAGACCTGCACCCAACCCATCACCCAGACCTGCACCCAACCCTTCACCCAGACCTGCACCCACACCATCTTCACCCAGACCTGCACTCAGACCAGGGTTCACACCTACCAACAGTAATGCCCCCGCCTTACTCGGTCAATGTCCTGTCAACACTTCCCACCAGCGCACACACACACACACACACACACACACACACACACACACACACACACACACTTCCTAAATGCTTGACTTGTGCATGCAGTACACACTGCTTCCCTATATGAACTTTGACCTGCTCATACTTCTTTCCTTCCAGTTGAAAGTGAATAATAAGGGGTGTCCGGGTAGTGTAGCGCTCTATTCTGTTGCCTACCAACACGGGGATCGCTGGTTTGAATCCCCATGTTACCTCCGGCTTAGTTGGGCGTCCCTACAGACACAACTGGCCGTGTGTGTGGGTGGGAAGCTGGATGTGGGTATGTGTCTTGGTCGCTGCACTAGCGCCTCCTCTGGTCGGTCGGGGCGCCTGTTCGGGGGGGAGGGGGAACTGGGGGGAATAGCGTGATCCTCCCACGTGCTACGTCCCCCTGGTGAAACTCCTCACTGTCAGGTGAAAAGAAGCGGCTGGTGACTCCACATGTATGGGAGGAGGCCTGTGGTAGTCTGCAGCCCTCCTGGATCAGCAGAGGGGGTGGATTAGCAGAGACCGGGACGGCTCGGAAGAGTGGGGTAACTGGCCAAGTACAATTGGGGAGGAAAAGGGGGGAAATCCAAAACAAAGAGAAGTGAATAGTACAGGCCTGCTGCTGGAAACCCACCAATTTAAACCCTCAGACCAACAGGGGTAAAATCAGGGCAGGAAAGGCAGAATTTACCAGACTGCCCTCGAGCAAGGCAACTACTCACTTAGAGATGCCAATTGATTCAAGAAAGATGGTCAAACTGGAAACCAGTATAGGACTCTGGCTGCACCGGTTAGCTCCCAGTGGCCATCAATAGTAGGTTCAGTTTAGACAGAACAAGAGCCCCAACGTGTACCTACAACGACACAGGTTTGAATCCTATGTGCTCCACCCTTGTATGTTTTGCCTGGCTCCTCTCGGCACCACTGAGGGGGAGGAATAAGTGCGGTGAGCGGTGTAAATCCAGGTTTGGACCGCTCACAGCGCACAGCACCAATTGCTCCACAGTCTCAACATGAATAAGGCCGTGGGACGGTTTGTACAGGTCTGATATTCCAGCGCTACCTGTCGCCGAACCATTTGAACCATCGCCGGTATCAGCTAATTCAGGACGCTTTGTTGTGTCACCACTGAACATCAAACGATGGACTATTTCCTGTTCCACCGCCGGGCCTCCCACCACGGCCGTTTGGACTCGTCTGAGATCAAAGTGACACCACACACACACACACACTGACAGATTAGCCACTACTTGTTGCACTGGGCCGCACACTAATGATGTGTTCTGCGTGCGGTTTGTACGAGCTCCGTCTCCACCAGTCGGTCATTATTGCACAAGCCCAGCAGAACATCTGAGTCCTGGCCGGTCTTGAGACCTTCAGTGGAGGAAATGCTGAGAAGGTTTCTGTTCAAACCCAGATCGCAAAACTGCTGTGGCCCGGACCCGTCCCAGACCCGACACGTTCATCCGGCCCACATACCACGCGGAACGATGGCGCTTGGGCGGTCCGCTCCTGTTTGCCAGATCTGGGTCAGAACCAAGCCATAGCAATGCTGCATGTGCCACACATTTGCCAAAGGTGGCCCATATTTGTTTTGTGATATTTGGGCCATATTCACCATTTACCACACGGGGCGCTGCAGGGTCACATCCAGACCACATGCTGCCCACAAAAGGCCCACATGTGATTTGGCACATTCGGGCCATATTTGCTGTTATACACGTGGGCCACTTCAGGCTCACATCCGTTCTGTCAGGGCCAGAAGAAGACCAGCAGTGCCGCATCAGTGCCTGAAGTGGCCCACATCCGGATGCCCTCTGGGGAGACTTTTCTAAGTGTACGTAAAGGCTTTTCCCCTCCATCAGGAAACCAGAATCCCCCTGACAGCAGGCCGCAGGACGTGACTCTCATGCAGGACGGCGGTTTACCGTATAGCCCGGATACGTGTGCCACTTTTTATCTGCTCTTCAATTATGTACCCGAGGAAAAAGCCTTGGGTTTAGCCGGGAGTTAAAGCCTCCCGCAGCACATGTCGACTGCTAGTTCGAGAGGGGAAGGGGACCGTCCCTGTTCACTGTGGCCAGGCTGCAAAATGCACCAAGGTCAATGAAGCTGAAAAATAATCACCGCAGCAGGAAATCGACGTGTTCAAGGGCAGATATCAGTCACCATAACTTGAAAAGAGGAAGCAGATGCAGGCAGGGGATCAGAGGACTAGACGTTCCTCTGATAGATGTATGTGTTTATCCGCCAGGCAGCCGGGGGTCCAGAGACCCATCTGCTGCATCTCAATGATGGATTCAGAATTCAGCAGGGCTCGCCGACGCCTTCATACAATGTTCTCTTCTATATGTTGTGTCAGGCTGACTGAGCCAGAACATCTGCCCCTGACTTCATGTTGCCGGTGTGCTCGATCAATGAAATCAATCAGTCAAACTTTACAGCACATTTTTCACAGAAAAATGCGAGCCGGTTTGAAATGAAAACATATCAGAGACAGAGAGACGGACAGAGAGAGAGAGAGACAGAGAGCGTAGAGGTTGAATATACACGTGTTGAACGACAATTCTGTTTTCTTATAACCTGGGTCTTATTTTCATAGTTTTCACCATTATACATTCCATCCATCCATCCATCCATCCATCCATCCATCCATCCATCCATCCATTATCCAAAACGCTTATCCTGCTCTCAGGGTCACGGGTATGCTGGAGCCTATCCCAGCAGTCATTGGGCGGCAGGGGGGGAGACACCCTGGACAGGCCGCCAGTCCATCACACAGGGTCACCATTACACATAACAGTCATGACGTCATTTATTGACCGGCTTCATCTTGTAGATTTGGGCACAGGACCACTGCTGGAGCTTTACAATGGTGTCTGATGGGACAAGTGGACAGGAGTCTTAAACCTGTCCTTTACGTCCTTTATGGGGGTCATGAAGATGACAATGTGTTTTTTGAGCTGTGAACCTTATGTAAACAATATATGTGCTGAAATCTATCAACACTATACAGTTCATCTGACCACACTATACTGCTCATCTATTAACACTATACAGTTCATCTATCCACACTATACAGTTCATCTATTAACACTATACAGTTCATCTATCCACACTATACAGCTCATCTATCCACACTATACAGCTCATCTATCCACACTATACAGTTCATCTATCCACACTATACAGTTCATCTATTAACACTATACAGTTCATCTATTAATACTATACAGTTCATCTATCCACACTATACAGCTCATCTATCCACACTATACAGCTCATCTATCCACACTATACAGTTCATCTATTAACACTATACAGTTCATCTATTAACACTATACAGTTCATCTATCCACACTATACAGTTCATCTATCCACACTATACAGCTCATCTATCCACACTATACAGTTCATCTATCCACACTATACAGTTCATCTATTAACACTATACAGTTCATCTATCCACACTATACAGCTCATCTATCCACACTATACAGTTCATCTATCCACACTATACAGCTCATCTATCCACACTATACAGTTCATCTATTAACACTATACAGTTCATCTATTAACACTATACAGCTCATCTGTCCACACTATACTGCTCATCTATTAACACTATACAGTTCATCTGTCCACACTATACAGTTCATCTATTAACACTATACAGTTCATCTATCCACACTATACAGTTCATCTATTAACACTATACAGTTCATCTATCCACACTATACAGCTCATCTATCCACACTATACAGCTCATCTATCCACACTATACAGTTCATCTATCCACACTATACAGTTCATCTATTAACACTATACAGTTCATCTATTAATACTATACAGTTCATCTATCCACACTATACAGCTCATCTATCCACACTATACAGCTCATCTATCCACACTATACAGTTCATCTATTAACACTATACAGTTCATCTATCCACACTATACAGTTCATCTATCCACACTATACAGCTCATCTATCCACACTATACAGTTCATCTATCCACACTATACAGTTCATCTATTAACACTATACAGTTCATCTATCCACACTATACAGTTCATCTATCCACACTATACAGCTCATCTATCCACACTATACAGTTCATCTATTAACACTATACAGCTCATCTGTCCACACTATACTGCTCATCTATTAACACTATACAGTTCATCTGTCCACACTATACAGTTCATCTATTAACACTATACAGTTCATCTATTAACACTATACAGTTCATCTATCCACACTATACAGCTCATCTATCCACACTATACAGCTCATCTATCCACACTATACAGCTCATCTATCCACACTATACAGCTCATCTATCCACACTATACAGTTCATCTATTAACACTATACAGTTCATCTATTAACACTATACAGTTCATCTATTAATACTATACAGTTCATCTATCCACACTATACAGCTCATCTATCCACACTATACAGCTCATCTATCCACACTATACAGTTCATCTATTAACACTATACAGTTCATCTATTAACACTATACAGTTCATCTATCCACACTATACAGTTCATCTATCCACACTATACAGCTCATCTATCCACACTATACAGTTCGTCTATTAACACTATACAGTTCATCTATCCACACTATACAGTTCATCTATCCACACTATACAGCTCATCTATCCACACTATACAGTTCGTCTATTAACACTATACAGTTCATCTATCCACACTATACAGCTCATCTATCCACACTATACAGTTCATCTATCCACACTATACAGTTCATCTATTAACACTATACAGTTCATCAATCCACACTATACAGTTCATCTATTAATACTATACAGTTCATCTATCCACACTATACAGTTCATCTATTAATACTATACAGTTCATCTATCCACACTATACAGTTCATCTATTAACACTATACAGTTCATCTATTAACACTATACAGTTCATCTATCCACACTATACAGTTCATCTATTAATACTATACAGTTCATCTATCCACACTATACAGTTCATCTATCCACACTATACAGTTCATCTATTAACACTATACAGTTCATCTATTAACACTATACAGCTCATCTAGCCACACTATACAGTTCATCTATTAACACTATACAGTTCATCTATTAACACTATACAGCTCATCTATCCACACTATACAGTTCATCTATTAACACTATACAGTTCATCTATTAACACTATACAGTTCATCTATTAACACTATACAGCTCATCTATCCACACTATACAGTTCATCTATTAACACTATACAGTTCATCTATTAACACTATACAGTTCATCTATTAATACTATACAGTTCATCTATTAACACTATACAGCTCATCTATCCACACTATACAGCTCATCTATTAACACTATACAGTTCATCTATTAACACTATACAGCTCATCTATCCACACTATACAGTTCATCTATTAACACTATACAGTTCATCTATTAACACTATACAGCTCATCTATCCACACTATACAGTTCATCTATCCACACTATACAGTTCATCTATTAACACTATACAGTTAATCTATTAACACTATACAGCTCATCTATCCACACTATACAGTTCATCTATTAACACTATACAGTTCATCTATTAACACTATACAGCTCATCTATCCACACTATACAGTTCATCTATCCACACTATACAGTTCATCTATTAACACTATACAGTTCATCTATTAATACTATACAGTTCATCTATTAATACTATACAGTTCATCCGTCCACACTATACAGTTCATCTGTCCACACTATACAGTTCATCTATCCACACTATACAGTTCATCTATCCACACTATACAGTTCATCTGTCCACACTATACAGTTCATCTATTAACACTATACAGTTCATCTATCCACACTATACAGTTCATCTATCCACACTATACAGTTCATCTATTAACACTATACAGTTCATCTATCCACACTATACAGTTCATCTATTAACACTATACAGTTCATCTATCCACACTATACAGTTCATCTATTAACACTATACAGTTCATCTATTAACACTATACAGCTCATCTATCCACACTATACAGTTCATCTATTAACACTATACAGCTCATCTATCCACACTATACAGTTAATCTATCCACACTATACAGTTCATCTATTAACACTATACAGTTCATCTATCCACACTATACAGTTCATCTATTAACACTATACAGTTCATCTATCCACACTATACAGTTCATCTATTAACACTATACAGTTCATCTATTAACACTATACAGCTCATCTAGCCACACTATACAGTTCATCTATTAACACTATACAGTTCATCTATTAACACTATACAGCTCATCTATCCACACTATACAGTTCATCTATTAACACTATACAGTTCATCTATTAACACTATACAGTTCATCTATTAACACTATACAGCTCATCTATCCACACTATACAGTTCATCTATTAACACTATACAGTTCATCTATTAACACTATACACTTCATCTATTAATACTATACAGTTCATCTATTAACACTATACAGCTCATCTATCCACACTATACAGTTCATCTATTAACACTATACAGTTCATCTATTAACACTATACAGCTCATCTATCCACACTATACAGTTCATCTATTAACACTATACAGTTCATCTATTAACACTATACAGCTCATCTATCCACACTATACAGTTCATCTATCCACACTATACAGTTCATCTATTAACACTATACAGTTCATCTATTAACACTATACAGCTCATCTATCCACACTATACAGTTCATCTATTAACACTATACAGTTCATCTATTAACACTATACAGCTCATCTATCCACACTATACAGTTCATCTATCCACACTATACAGTTCATCTATTAACACTATACAGTTCATCTATTAATACTATACAGTTCATCTATTAATACTATACAGTTCATCTGTCCACACTATACAGTTCATCTGTCCACACTATACAGTTCATCTATCCACACTATACAGTTCATCTGTCCACACTATACAGTTCATCTATTAACACTATACAGTTCATCTATCCACACTATACAGTTCATCTATCCACACTATACAGTCATCTATCCACACTATACAGTTCATCTGTCCACACTATACAGTTCATCTGTCCACACTATACAGTTCATCTATTAACACTATACAGTTCATCTATTAACACTATACAGTTCATCTATCCACACTATACAGTTCATCTATTAACACTATACAGTTCATCTGTCCACACTATACAGTTCATCTATTAACACTATACAGTTCATCTGTCCACACTATACAGTTCATCTATTAACACTATACAGTTCATCTATCCACACTATACAGTTCATCTATCCACACTATACAGTTCATCTGTCCACACTATATAGTTCATCTGTCCACACTATACAGTTCATCTATCCACACTATACAGTTCATCTATTAACACAATACAGTTCATCTGTCCACACTATACAGTTCATCTATTAACACTATACAGTTCATCTATCAACACTATACAGTTCATCTATCCACACTATACAGTTCATCTATCAACACTATACAGTTCATCTATTAACACTATACAGTTCATCTATCAACACTATACAGTTCATCTATTAACACTATACAGTTCATCTGTCCACACTATACAGTTCATCTATCCACACTATACAGTTCATCTATCCACACTATATAGTTCATCAACATCGCTGATGGAACTTCTAAATGCCGTCAACCAATTAAAAAACATTAACTGGGCATCCGGATAACATAGTGGTCTACGCCGTTGCCTACCAACACGGGATCGCTGGTTCAAATCCCCGCGTTACCTCTGGCTTGGTCAGGTGTCCCTACAGACACAATTGGCAATGTCTGTGGGTGGGAAGCTGGAGGTGGGTATGTGTCCTGGTCGCTGCACTAGCACCTCCTCTGGTCAGTCGGGGCACCTGTTTGGGGGGAGGAGGAACTGGGGGGAGTAGCGTGGTCCTCCCATGCGCTACGTCCCCCTGGTGAAACTCCTCACTGTCAGGTGAAAAGAAGCGGCTGGTGACTCCACATGTATGGGCGGAGGCATGTGGTAGTCTGCAGCCCTCCCCAGGTCGGCAGAGGGGGTGGATCAGTGACCGGGACGGCTCGGGAGAGTTGGGTAATTGGCGGGGTACAACTAGAGAGAGAAAAGGGGGGGAAATTCCCCCAAAAAATATAAAAATCCTATCAGCATTTGCAGAGAAACACCCTGCCTCTGACGTCACAAGGGGCCGTGCATGTAGTGATATTTGGGATGGGAGTGACAGATTTTCCGGGTTCATAAGAAAATGACAAACATTTAAATGTTTCTAAATTTTACAGAAGACAGCAGGAAGCTGTGGCTGAGGTGTCAGTGCTGTAGCAGTACAGTCTGCTTCTCATATGCACTGGAATATTTACGCTATTTGTTCACAGACACAACGACTCGCACACACTAATAAATACACATACATCCCTCCATGTGGCCGGGTGGGTGGTGTTTTCTCACATCGGTGTGTCGACTCTGATCTCAGCAGAACACTGACCAACCGACAGATAACTACAGTGTTTTATAATCAAAAGGGTTTTGCGTCAAACAGTGTTACTTTTCCCATCACAAGAAACTGGGTCAACGCCACAAAAGCATAGTTACACAAGTGTGTTTCCCATACAGCATCTCTAAAGTCAGCACGAGCCTACAGATGATCATTTCCTTCCCTTTCTGCCGAGAAAGCTTTGCTGGGAGGGAGTATTCATGTGTACTGCATCATAATTAGATGATCTATTAGCATAATATTACTAATGTCATTACTGTAATGAGCAGAGATTCGGCTTTGTTGATACTGGCCTTCTTTCTAGGGTCGACCTTCCCTGCTGAAAGCGGATGGCATTCACCCTACTGGGGATGGTGCCGCTCTTTTGTCTAGCAATATAGATAGCTGTTTAGTTTGACACTAGGGACGTACCATCCAGCAGGCTGCAGGTGATTAGAGAGCCTGCTAGGTTTAAATCTAGTGCGGATGTGGAGTCAAGTAGTGTAATTAACATTTTGAGTCAGGGAATTCCTCATAGTGTAGATTATCAGACTGACTGCTTGGTCTATAACATTGAGACCGTCTCCCTACCCTGCTGTATTGCTCCCAAGCTCTCCTCTCCTAAATGTGTGAATCACAATAATCTAGTAATTATTCCTACCACTGGTGGTGGTGAAAACTGCAACAAAGTACCTAATAATCTACAGAACCAAACAGCTAATGTGATCAAGAATGTGACCACATATCGTCCAAAGCGTTGGTTGCCAAAATTGTCAACAAGGTGTCTAATTCCAATTAATCTTTCACCTATTGGTAGCTCTAAAGCTCTGCCTACTACTGATCACTTCCACAAGACGCTTAAATTTGGTTTCATAAATATCAGATCATTGTCTACCAAAGCCTTACTAATAAAACATCTGATTCTTGAAAATAGTTTCGATATGATTGGGTTATGTGAAACATGGCTGAAACCAAATGTTTTCCTTCCCTTAAATGAAGCTTCCCCACCTGACTATACTTATGCCCATGTAGCTCGGGCAAATAAACAAGGTGGGGGTGTTGCTTTAATATGTAAATCTATTTTCAACCTCACTTCTAGACTTGAATCTAAATTCCAGTCTTTTGAGGCTCTTGTTCTTGGTCCATCTCCCTCAGCCATGAATAGACTCGGCTCAGTTCAAATTGTGTCATTATTTCTTGAAGAATGTGGAGAATTTGTCTCAGGTCTTGTTACTCACTCTGATGAGATTCTAATTCTAAGTGATTTCAATATTCATCTGGATAAGGCTGCTGATCCTCTAAATAAAACGTTCTGGCACTAGCTGGTACTTTCGGGTTCACTCAGTTTGTTCAAGAGTCGACTCATTGCAGTGGTAGCACCCTTGATTTGGTTTTATCTAAAGGAATAGCTGTTTCTGATCAGAATGTCTTGCCAACCACATCTGCTGTGTCAGGTCATTTTCTCATCAAATTTGAAGCATTATTGGCCTGTCCAGTTAATGTCAGCACAGATGTAATTGCCACTCGCCATATTGGTCCCTCCACTGTAGCTGCATTTGGCCAGCAGCTGCCTGAAGTCTTGGCTCCTTTCACTGTAGTGACGAACTCTGCTGAAAATTTCACTAGTGACTTAAACGTGGCCCTCTCTAGTCTCCTCAGTTCAGTTGCACCTCTCACTACCACAGCTAGGCAACTAAAGAGGCTACACCCTGGTTTAATGATTAGACACGTGCTCTTAAGTGGACCTGCAGGAGACTGGAATGTGAATGGCGAAAATCAAAATTGGAAGTTTTTTACCTATCGTGGCACGAGTGTTTATTGAAATACAAGCGTGCTTTATCTGCTGCAAAAGCTGCGTATCTCTCTCACTTAATCAATATTAATAAATATAACCCCAGATTTCTCTTTGACACCGTAGCTAAATTTACTTAAAAGCAGCCGTCTATTCATGGCCCATTGATGTTCGAGTCCAGGAGAACTCTGTACGGCCCACGTAGCACAGAGCGGGAACGATGATGCCAGGGAAACTCTGTTCGAGTACAGGAGAACTCTGTACGGGCCACGTAGCACAGAGCGGGAACGATGATGCCAGGGAAACTCTGTTCGAGTACAGGAGAACTCTGTACGCGCCCACTTAGCACAGAGCGGGAACGATGATGCCAGGGAGACTCTGTTCGAGTACAGGAGAACTCTGTACGGCTCACGTAGCACAGAGCGGGAACGATGATGCCAGGGAAACTCTTTTCGAGTACAGGAGAACTCTGTACAGCCCACGTAGCACAGAGCGGGAACGATGATGCCAGGGAAACTCTTTTCGAGTACAGGAGAACTCTGTACAGCCCACGTAGCACAGAGCGGGAACGATGATGCCAGGGAAACTCTGTTCGAGTACAGGAGAACTCTGTACGGCCCACGTAGCACAGACTGGGAACGATGATGCCAGGGAGACTCTGTTCGAGTACAGGAGAACTCTGTACGGCTCACGTAGCACAGAGCGGGAACGATGATGCCAGGGAAACTCTGTTCGAGTACAGGAGAACTCTGTACGGCCCACGTAGCACAGAGCGGGAACGATGATGCCAGGGAAACTCTGTTCGAGTACAGGAGAACTCTGTACGCGCCCACGTAGCACAGAGCGGGAACGATGATGCCAGGGGGACTCTGTTCGAGTCCAGGAGAACTCTGTACGGCCCACGTAGCACAGAGCGGGAACGATGATGCCAGGGAAACTCTGTTCGAGTCCAGGAGAACTCTGTACGGCCCACGTAGCACAGAGCGGGAACGATGACCAAAATCCAACGATGAACTGCCGTATAGGAAACTTAATGCGTGGTGCGCGTGACCGGGTTGCTGTACTGCTGTCTACTATGGCTCAGTCCCACGAGCTACCGGCTCACCGAAACAAGGCAGAGTGTACGATACAGATAAGCTAACTTGCTAGCATATCTGACTAGCAAGACACTTGTAAAGAACACCGGGGTCGAACAGAAAATAAAACACGTCTTTCAACGTGCTATAAAACCGAGTTGACTCCCACATGTTGTCAGTAAAAGACCGTATTTCGAATGACAACCGCCGTCATTCAAGTAAAGATTAGATTAGCGTAACTACCCAAGCTAATCGGGAGCAACCAGCTAACGTTAGCCGACTGAGCTAGCAAACGAAGTTAACAGTGAGAATTTACGTACACAACCTCAAACTTCTGAATATAATCTGACTCAACGTACCTTGCAATGTACACGTTTGATCACCGTATAAGAGTCGACTCTAACGAGTATACAATTAAAGCCCAATACAGGACAATGCTGAGGAGGCCGCAGACAGTGGAGCGCCCCTTGACTTCAGACCTTCACTCACCAACTCTCAGACCGGTCGCCTCCTCTTTACGTGTCTATGGGCACGCTTCTGCAAGTCGCTTATACGTGTTCATTGACACGTATCTCACAGATGCCGCAAGGGGCGCCCTGTAGCCTACTAGGTCTGTCGTGACCATGGTCATGACGCAATAGAACGTCAAAAATATTGAACAAAGATGGCGGAGCGAAGCGAATGTTCTTAATATGTGAGTCGTAGCTAAATTTGCTATCTTGAAATTCTTTTCTGAAGCAGATATGTACCACATTATTGAACTAACGTTATATGTGTGGTGTTTACAATTTAGGAAACTCCGCAACCCATAGAGAAAGAATTCACGTCTGCTCAATTTGGCTGGCTGGAAGAGTAACGTTAGCTAGCTAGGCTAATATTTAGCTAGCATGACCAGTAACTAGCTAGCTATCTAGCTAACGTTAGCAAATGGAGTCTGGTAATGATGAGTTTGTAATCCGGTAAAATGGTGCGCAAATCTCGCTAAAGGGCAACAGCCAATTCTATAAGAAGGATGTCTAAATTAACATGTTACTGAAATGTGTATTAGATGTAACGTTACCTTGTGTGGTGGAGAAACTGTGGTGAATTCCGACCGATACAGCTCTGCCTAGACCTAGAAGACAGGATTGCGCCCCCAGTGGCCAGAAGACGGGATTGCGGCCCCATTGGCAACTAATACGTGTCCATATACACGTATTTCGCTCTCGCAAAAACGTGCCCTCTGACACGTACGTATTGTGACGTAGTGTTGCGAATTCTCTAGAACTTCTCCTTCTTCTTCTTCCCTAAAGTTTTCTCTACTCCCGCCCCCCATCCAATCACAATAAAGATTTGCCCTTATTGACGTTTGACATTAACCAATAAAACACTCTTATATGTCATACAGAATAGGTTGTACACTCCCATGTACAGTCCAGTCAAACTTGCTTAGTTTTTTTTCCTTTTTCAGGGCAGACGGGATGCGAACCTCAGACATTAGCAAGTCCCTACTGACCCAGTAAAACTACATGCATTTAACAGCTGCACTAAACCCAGCCTTTTCTCACCCGGGCTACATAGACATTATTTATATATATATATATATATATATATATATATATATATATATATATATCCCCTACTAGGTCACTGTAGAAAACACTACCAGCCAACATAACAGAAGGCCTCAGCCAACAGGCTCCCTTCCCATGACAATTACTGTGTACCGTGTTCTATAGTGGTGGAATGAACTACCTGTTTTTTATACAGGCAGACGGATAGATACATGGATAGTAACTGTAATAATAATGGTGGAAAGCCGTACATCTGAAAAAATTATTCTGTTAATCAGAGCCTCAGGGAATTGTGTTGGACCTCTCAGAGTAAAGGCGCCAAACTGGTAGAGACCAAAACAGCACAATTATAAAATAATTGGAGCTGGCGTCTGGGGTCTGTAAACACTATTAGCCCGCAGATAAATTGCTGCCGCTCCTGTCGTGACACGAAGCATATTATTACAGCACAAACATGGCTTCCAAACGATGATCCATGGCACCGCCGCCATGGAACAACCTCGTGACCGCCGTCTGAGAGTTCTCTCTGTCGCTCAAACAGGAGGGTGAAGCGGGTATCTGTCTCATCTCGCTAACCCCTACATGACTCCTGGCTGCTTCAAATCCTCGTTGACCAATGGCTGAATCATCTCACCTGTAAAAAGTAGTTCGTTTTTCTTCAGGTGTTTCGTACAGATACCGCCGACAAGAGAGCGCTGCGTTTACTGCAGGTCAGCTGAACAGCCGGGGGCAGCTAGAAGACACCAGAGACGGCCGAGACGAGTGCAGAGGGTGGATAAATGCAGAATTAATAGATTTATTAATAGGGTAGTTCTACTCAAATCCAGACGTGACAACAGTGTTTTTAAAATACACGGCACTCAATATATTTCATCAGGTTCTAAGTTTCATAATACTCATTTCAGCATATTGCTGGTACAATGTTCTCACCCCACTGGCAGATGATATTGCTTCTTTCAAGTAAGTGCACTTGTTTGATGATTATAAGACTTTTTATAAGGAATTTTTTTAGAGTAAATTTCTTGAAATGAGCAATATTATCTGCCAGTGGGGTGAGAATGTTTACCAGCATTATCTTGAAGTTAGCACGATGAGCCATAAAATAAGGTAAAATACATTACATGGCCATGGGCATCAATGTGGAGTTGGTCCCCCTTTGCTGCTCTAACAGCCTCCACTCTTCTGGGGAGGCTTTCCTCTGGATTTTGGAACATGGCTGCAGGGATTAACTCCCATTCAGCCACAGGAGCATCAGTGAGGTGGGGCACTGATGTTGGGGGGAAGGCCTGGTCACAGTCAGTGTTCCAGTTCATCCCAAAGGTGTTGGATGGGGTTGAGGTCAGGGCTCTGGGCAGGCCGGTCAAGTTCTTCCACACCAAATTCTGCAAACCAGACCATGTCTTTCTGGACCTGGCTTTGTGCATGGGTGCATTGTCGTGCTGAAACAGGAAAGGGCCTTCCCCAAACTGTTGCCACAAAGTTAGAAGTACACAGTTCTCTAGAATGCTATCGTATGCTGCAGCACTAAGATTTACCTTCACTGGAACTAAGGGGCCTCAGTCCAAACCATGAAAAACAGCTCCAAATCATTACTCCTCCCCCACCAACTCTACAGTCGGCACTCCGCATTAGTGCAGGGAGCGTTCTCCTGGCATCCAACAAACCCAGATCGGTCCGTCAGATGTCCAGGTAGTGAAGCGTGATTCATCACTCCACAGAACGGGCTTCCATCGTTCCAGAGTCCAGCGGTGGTGTGTTTTACACCACCCCAGCCGATGCTTGGCATTGCACGTGGTGATCTTAGGCTCGTGTGTGGCTGCTCGGCCATGGAAACCCGTTTCATGAAGCTCCAGACCGACCGTTGTTGTGCTCACGTTGCTTCCAGAGGCAGATGGAACTCGGTAGTGAGTGTTGCAACCGAGGACAGATGATTTCTATCACTCCTTGGTCCTGTTCTGTGAGCTTGTGTATCCCGTCACTTCACAGCCGAGCTGTTGTTGCTCCGAGACCTTTCCACTTCTCAATAACAGACTGACAGTTGACCGGGGCAGATCTGGCAGGGCAGTAGTTTGAGGAACTGACTCGTTGGAAAGGTGGCATCCTATGACAGAGACACGCTGCAAGTCACCGAGCTCTTCACTACGAACCGTTCTACTGCCCATGCCTGTCTGTGGAGACGGCATGGCTGTTTGATTTTCTGCACCTGTAAATAGCCGAACCCACTCATTAGAAGGGGTCTCCACATGCTTCTGGCCATGTTGTGTAACTTGGTGACACACGCCGGCACGACACGTAGGGTTTTGTGCATTAGACCAATAGAATAGGCTGCCGTTCACCAACTAGAGAACCTGGGTTGATCTGTGAGGAGCTGGAATGTGTCACGTGTTTATATGTTCAGGACATCAAGAACATGGAGGATAGTGATGATGATGATGATGATGATGATGCTGTAGTATCCGGCCAATTACCCCCCTCTTCCGAGCCGTCCCGGTCTCTGCTCCACCCCCTCTGCCGATCCGGGGAAGGCTGCAGACTACCACATGCCTCCTCTGATACATGTGGAGTCACCAGCTGCTTCTTTTCCCCTGACAGTGAGGAGTTTCACCAGGGGGACGTAGCGCGTGGGAGGATCACGCTATTCCCCCCAGTTCCCCCTCCCCCCAGAACATGCGTCCAAACTGACCAGAGGAGGCGCTAGTGCAGCGACCAGGACACACGCCCACCCACATCCGGCTTCCCACCTACAGACACAGCCAATTGTGTCTGTAGGGACGCCCGACCAAGCCGGAGGCAACACGGGGATTCAAACCGGCGATCCCCGTGTTGCTAGGCAACGGAATAGACCGCTACACTACCCTAAAGTTGAAATGAATCAGGAAGAGTTATTCCCGTCCTGGATTAAACCTGGTGCAGAACACACGCTGGTGGATCTGGACCGGATTCATCAGACGGCGCTCCGAAGCTGCAGGTCGACACACGTGCTGGGGGAAACCACGCTGCAAGACCGGGATTGGACCCGCACATTTTGAAATCCAGCACAACAACCTCAAATCCCCCTGCTGACGGAGAACGGGCGGCTCCACATTCTGTCTGTCATCTGAGCCTGAAGCAGCTGTTCAGCCAAGCCAGCCAGAGATGCCCCCACCTTGAAAAACAGACCACAGGATGGAGGTGAAAGGTCAACCGACTGCATTCATACAGCACCTTTCTAGCTACAACACCCACCCAAAGTGCTTTATAATCAGTGGAGGCCTCACACCCACCCACACGCCCATTCACACACCGACGGCGCCGTC
The DNA here is from genome assembly GCF_029633865.1 of Lampris incognitus. Taxonomy (NCBI): domain Eukaryota; kingdom Metazoa; phylum Chordata; class Actinopteri; order Lampriformes; family Lampridae; genus Lampris; species Lampris incognitus. The sequence continues at coordinate 46,592,390 of NC_079225.1, forward strand.
AGCCAGGCCAGGCAACGAGCAGCTCATCAGGAGCAGTTAGAGGTTAGGTGTCTTGCTCAAGGACACCTCGACATTTGTGCGAGGAGGAGCAGAGGACGGAAGTGAGGCTGTACTGTGATTGGCTAAAGATCCCTTCAGCCTGCATGAAATAACCAACCACTGCGAAGAGGAGTCCCCAACTCAGGGTCGGGATGTCGCCGGGCAGGGGAAGTATTTCTAAAGAGGACTATTTCCAAAGGACTGTAGCGAACCCGGGGGGCGGCCGGGACTCGAACCCGGGTCGCCTGCGGTCGAGCCAACTCCTTCATGGTCGTCGTTCCAGTCCAATGCAAGTCAACCAGATTCCCAGCAGCTGGTGCTGCTGGTGTAACGAAGAGCTACGATACGAATGCTGCCGGTTACAGCAGGGCACACTCCTCGTGGTGCGGGGGGAGGGAGGGAGGGGGGAGCACAGCGGGAGGGGGGGGACTGGATTTTTTGGCAGGTGTTGTGTCAAAATTGCTCAAGTTTCGTAAGGTTACCTACGGCAGCTTTAAGTGTTATTAACTCTACTTTATAATCATTTGTCGCTGACTTTTATGTCAAACCTCACTTCCTAAACCCTGTTTTTCATACGGTGCCATATAAATATAACTTATATTGATTATTGATAGTGGGGGGGGGGGGTCTGGAGTCACATGTCTGACCTCCGTTGGCTCTAAATCTCTCTTTCTTCCTATCCACATGTAAAAAGACCCGAGAAATAGTAAAGGAGAGGCGACTTTCTCCATGATTCTGTTGGGTTCCCTTGTGGCGGCACGGTGGTCAGCACGGTCGCCTCACAGCAAGAAGGTCGTGGGTTCGAGCCCCGGGGTAGTCTAACCTGGGGGGTCGTCCTCGGTGTGGAGTTTGCATGTTCTCCCCGTGTCTGCGTGGGTTTCCTCCCACAGTCCAAAGACATGTAGGTCAGGTGACTCCCCGTACTAGATTGTCCCTACGTGTGTGTGTGTGTGTCTGTGTGTGTGTCTGTGTGTGTGTGTCTGTGTGTGTCTGTGTGTGTGTGTCTGTGTGTGTGTGTGTGTCTGTGTGTGTCTGTGTGTGTGTGTGTGTGTGTGTGTGTCTGTGTGTGTGTCTGTGTGTGTGTCTGTGTGTGTCTGTGTGTGTGTCTGTGTGTGTGTCTGTGTGTGTGTGTGATGGTCTGGCGGCCTGTCCAGGGTGTCTCCCCACCTGCCGCCCAATGACTGCTGGGACAGACTCCAGCGAGCAGGATAAGCGGTTTGGATAATGGATGGATGGATAGATAGATGGGTTTACTTGTGACCAGAACAGATGAGGATGAGGATGATGATGAGGATGATGATGATGAGGAGGAGGATGATGAGGACCTTTATCGTCCAAGGGAGTATTCGTTATGTAATATAGGCTGTCAGTTTTACATAGAATATTACAATCACAACAACATATTCAACATATAGACGGTATGGTGCGAAACACACCTGGGTGGATGAGGGAGTGTAGCTCACCGGCCCGGCGACTTCATGCAGATCCAGCACCACCAGGCAGCAGGCACCTCGACACCACCCGGCTCCCGGACCGGAGTTACCCATCACGGGGCCTTTCAGCTGCGGCAGGTTGACATTTACTGACCCGGGTCCGAGGCCCAGCCCCGCTGCAGGCCAGACGAGCAGGAGGGAGGAGACGCCGCGCCATCGTGGAGGCGTCATGAAGCACCAGGCTCCTTCCTGTCTGTACAGGAAGCAGGAAGTTGGACTCAGAAGCCTCGGGAGGGGGGAGGAGGGGGGAGGAGGAGGCCCTTCTGAGAGGGCGGTGTAGTCTGGGACAAGCCAGCGTGCAGTGGACGTGGAGGACACTGGAGAAGGACGGTGGTGTAACTGTAACCGAGCGCCTCCACTTATTACGGGGAGCAAACAGTAACACGGAGCCCCCGAAGGCTGAGCCAGGACGCCATGTTTCACTGCTCTCACGTTGGCCACGCCCCCTATAACAGACACACATCTTCCGACTATAGCCTTCACAATAAGAGCCCCCGAAGGCTGAGCCAGGACGCCATGTTCACTGCTCTCACGCTGGCCACGCCCCCTATAACAGACACACATCTTCCGACTATAGCCTTCACAATAAGAGCCCCCCCCGAAGGCTGAGCCAGGACGCCATGTTTCACTGCTCTCACGCTGGCCACGCCCCCTATAACAGAAACGCCACTTCCAACTATGGCCTTCACAATAAGAGCCCCCGACTTCAGGAACCACACAAACACTGTCATGAGACGACACGCCGTTTCCCCCAGCAGTACAACACAAAGACACAAACACACCCAAAACTACAAGAACACACATACCCACACATACCCAACCTAACACACATACCCACACTAACACACATACCCACACATATCAACACTAACACACATACCCACACTAACACACATACCCACACTAACACACATACCCACACTAACACACATACCCACACATACCCACACTAACACACATATCCACACTAACACACATACCCACACATATCAACACTAACACACATATCCACACTAACACACATATCCACACTAACACACATACCCACACATACCCACACTAACACACATATCCACACTAACACACATATCAACACTAACACACATATCCACACTAACACATATATCCACACTAACACACATATCAACACTAACACACATATCAACACTAACACACATACCCACACTAACACACATATCCACACTAACACACATATCCACACTAACACACATATCCACACTAACACACATATCCACACTAACACACATATCCATACTAACACACATATCCACACTAACACACATATCCAAACTAACACACATATCCACACTAACACACATATCCACACTAACACACATATCCACACTAACACACATATCCACACTAACACACATACCTAAACTAACACACATATCCACACTAACACACATATCCACACTAACACACATACCTAAACTAACACACATATCCACACTAACACACATATCCACACTAACACACATATCCACACTAACACACATATCCATACTAACACACATATCCACACTAACACACATATCCAAACTAACACACATATCCACACTAACACACATATCCACACTAACACACATATCCATACTAACACACATATCCACACTAACACACATATCCAAACTAACACACATATCAACACTAACACACATATCCACACTAACACACATATCCATACTAACACACATATCCACACTAACACACATATCCAAACTAACACACATATCCACACTAACACACATATCCACACTAACACACATATCCACACTAACACACATATCAACACTAACACACATATCCATACTAACACACATATCCACACTAACACACATATCCACACTAACACACATACCTAAACTAACACACATACCCCCACCCGCGGCCCCCCACCTGCGGCCTCCCACCTGTGGCCTCCCACCCGCGGCCTCCCACCCGCGGCTTCCCACCCGCGGCCTCCTCCAGTACACGTGGTGTTGCCAACCCCTTCCTCCACCTGCACACCAAAGCTAACACACAGTCTAATATATTACAAACTACATCACACTATCGTACAGTCATATTGGTTGCCATGGAGACGTCAGCCTCATATTGGTTGCCATGGAGACATCAATATCACGTCTCAGTCTTTTTTCCGACACGTACGTGTTTGCCGCTGCCCCGGTGTTGGTCCTACCCGGTCAAAACATCTCAACAGTGGCATACGGAGACTGCAGCGTGTCTCCAACCATGGTGGAGATGACTGGTGGTGTCACGGGGCCTGACTCCATCACACACGTGGAGGGAATGACTGCTTAACAAGGGAGGAAGGTCACACACTCCAGCTTTAGGTGGGGAAAATGTAACAGGGAGTCCCTGCCAACTGCCAACCTGCTGTTCACCAACACAACGGCTATTTTAGAAACCGTCAGGGTGTAACACACACACACACACACACACACACACACACACACACACACACACACACACACGTTGGTGTGCTTCTGTGTGTGCTGTGTATGTTAGCAGTGTAGGTGCAGACAGTGCACATGTATTGGCAGGTTCCCTCAACACTGAAGCGGCGATAAGACATGACGCTGCATAAGATATACGTATATATATATATATATACGTATATATATATACGTATATATATATATATATATACGTGTATATATATATATACGTATATATGTATACGTATATATATATATATATATATACACTACCGTTCAAAAGTTTGGGATCACCCAAACAATTTTGTGTTTTCCATGAAAAGTCACACTTATTCACCACCATATGTTGTGAAATGAATAGAAAATAGAGTCAAGACATTGACAAGGTTAGAAATAATGATTTGTATTTGAAATAAGATTTTTTTTACATCAAACTTTGCTTTCGTCAAAGAATCCTCCATTTGCAGCAATTACAGCATTGCAGACCTTTGGCATTCTAGCTGTTAATTTGTTGAGGTAATCTGGAGAAATTGCACCCCACGCTTCCAGAAGCAGCTCCCACAAGTTGGATTGGTTGGATGGGCACTTCTTGCGTACCATACGGTCAAGCTGCTCCCACAACAGCTCAATGGGGTTCAGATCTGGTGACTGCGCTGGCCACTCCATTACCGATAGAATACCAGCTGCCTGCTTCTGCTCTAAATAGTTCTTGCACAATTTGGAGGTGTGTTTAGGGTCATTGTCCTGTTGTAGGATGAAATTGGCTCCAATCAAGCGCTGTCCACTGGGTATGGCATGGCGTTGCAAAATGGAGTGATAGCCTTCCTTATTCAGAATCCCTTTTACCCTGTACAAATCTCCCACCTTACCAGCACCAAAGCAACCCCAGACCATCACATTACCTCCACCATGCTTAACAGATGGCGTCAGGCATTCTTCCAGCATCTTTTCATTTGTTCTGCGTCTCACAAACGTTCTTCTTTGTGATCCAAACACCTCAAACTTGGATTCATCCGTCCACAACACTTTTTTCCAGTCTTCCTCTGTCCAATGTCTGTGTTCTTTTGCCCATCTTAATCTTTTTCTTTTATTGGTCAGTCTCAGATATGGCTTTTTCTTTGCCACTCTGCCCTGAAGCCCAGAATCCCGCAGCCGCCTCTTCACTGTAGATGTTGACACTGGTGTTTTGCGGGTACTATTTAATGAAGATGCCAGTTGGGGACCTGTGAGGCGTCTGTTTCTCAAACTAGAGACTCTAATGTACTTATCTTCTTGCTCAGTTGTGCAACGCGGCCTCCCACTTCTTTTTCTACTCTGGTTAGAGCCTGTTTGTGCTGTCCTCTGAAGGGAGTAGTACACACCGGTGTAGGAAATCTTCAATTTCTTAGCAATTTCTCGCATGGAATAGCCTTCATTTCTAAGAACAAGAATAGACTGTCGAGTTTCAGATGAAAGTTCTCTTTTTCTGGCCATTTTGAGCGTTTAATTGACCCCACAAATGTGATGCTCCAGAAACTCAATCTGCTCAAAGGAAGGTCAGTTTTGTAGCTTCTGTAACGAGCTAAACTGTTTTCAGATGTGTGAACATGATTGCACAAGGGTTTTCTAATCATCAATTAGCCTTCTGAGCCAATGAGCAAACACATTGTACCATTAGAATACTGGAGGGATAGTTGCTTGAAATGGGCCTCTATACACCTATGTAGATATTGCACCAACAACCAGACATTTGCAGCTAGAATAGTCATTTACCACATTAGCAATGTATAGAGTGTATTTCTTTAAAGTTAAGACTAGTTTAAAGTTATCTTCATTGAACAGTACAGTGCTTTTCCTTCAAAAATATGGACATTTCAATGTGATCCCAAACTTTTGAACGGTAGTGTACGTATATATATATATATATACGTGTGTGTGTGTGTGTGTATGTATGTATGTGTATATATATATATATATATATATATATATATATATATATATATAACTTGCACGCCATCTGCTCACCCGGCAACTGGCTCTGCGTGGAGGCTTCATCAAATGACTGAAATATACTGCATGTCATTCCTGTCACACACACACACACACACACACACACACACACACACACACACAGTGTGTTAGCAGTACATGCAAGTCTTACCAACGTGGAGCGTGAGGGTGTTCAGCCCAGCGGAGGTGACGGTGTGGGTGTGGGTGGGGGTGTGGGTGTGGGTGGGGGTTGACGTGTCCTCTCACTGGCAGAACGTGTTACGAGGAAGACAACGCTTCACAGAGAGGAATGGAAACACACTAAACCAAGACACAAGTCTGTGTGTTGTAGTACTGCTGTGGGCTGTGTGTTGTAGTACTGCTGTGTTGTACTGCTGTGGGTTGTGTGTTGTAGTACTGCTGTGGGCTGTGTGTTGTACTGCTGTGTTGTACTGCTGTGGGCTGTGTGTTGTAGTACTGCTGTGGGCTGTGTGTTGTACTGCTGTGTTGTACTGCTGTGGGTTGTGTGTTGTAGTACTGCTGTGGGCTGTGTGTTGTACTGCTGTGGGTTGTGTGTTGTAGTACTGCTGTGGGCTGTGTGTTGTACTGCTGTGTTGTACTGCTGTGGGTTGTGTGTTGTAGTACTGCTGTGGGCTGTGTGTTGTACTGCTGTGGGTTGTGTGTTGTAGTACTGCTGTGTTGTACTGCTGTGGGCTGTGTGTTGTACTGCTGTGTTGTATTGCTGTGGGTTGTGTGTTGTAGTACTGCTGTGGGCTGTGTGTTGTAGTACTGCTGTGGGCTGTGTGTTGTACTGCTGTGTTGTACTGCTGTGGGTTGTGTGTTGTAGTACTGCTGTGGGCTGTGTGTTGTACTGCTGTGGGCTGGGGAAAACTGCATTTTGTCATTTCATTTCATGCATGAAATGAAATGACAAATGAAGTGTTCCTGTTCCTGTTGCTGTTCCTGTTCCTGTTGCTGTTCCTGTTGCTGTTCCTGTTGCTGTTCCTGTTGCTGTTCCCATTGCTGTTCCTGTTGCTGATTCCAGAGACGTGTGGTCATGATGTGGAGACTGCTGCTGTTGCTGTTGCTGTTGCTGTTCCTGTTGCTGTTGCTGTTCCTGTTGCTGTTCCTGTTGCTGTTCCTGTTGCTGATCCTGCTGCCGCTGTTGCTGTTCCTGTTGCTGTTCCTGTTGCTGTTCCTGTTCCTGTTGCTGTTCCTGTTGCTGTTCCTGTTGCTGTTCCTGTTGCTGTTCCTATTGCTGTTCCTGTTGCTGTTCCTGTTGCTGTTGCTGTTCCTGTTGCTGTTCCTGTTGCTGATTCCAGAGACGTGTGGTCATGATGTGGAGACTGCTGCTGTTGCTGTTGCTGTTGCTGTTCCTGTTGCTGTTCCTGTTGCTGTTCCTGCTGCTGCTGCTGCTGTTGCTGTTCCTGTTGCTGTTCCTGTTGCTGTTCCTGTTCCTGTTCCTGTTGCTGTTCCTGTTCCTGTTCCTGTTCCTGTTGCTGTTGCTGATTCCAGAGACGTGTGGTCATGATGTGGAGACTGCTGCTGCTGCTGCTGCTGCTCCTCATCACTTCAGCCGAGGAAGGACGGTTAGGGTACACATAGGGATTTTCTGACGATCCGGGGTTGAAGAACTGAGTAAACATCTACCAGCTAGGTTGTGTTGTTTTTTTGCAGTAGCTGACAACCGAATTGTCCAACTGTACCACAACCGTGACACATTTTCACACCAACCTCACTGAGCTAGGCCGGGCAGCGTCAACACAGCCTCCTCCCCTGGCGCCGTTTATCGATGCTGTTGGCAAAACCTTGAGATCCAGTCAGGGCGGCTGTCGCCCCTGTTTGTTTGGGCTGCCACCGGGGGCTCTGCTCCGTGTCCACAGGCCAGAGACCACCAGCCGTGTGAGGTGAACTGGACACTCCTGTTGGCGAGCGGTGTGTGTGTGTGTGTGTGTGTGTTGGACTGGAGACGTGCGGGGTGTCTCCGTGCCTTCTGCCAACTGCATGCAGACAGGGACGGTAGTCTGCCGTGACCCCGGGTTACATTTCAAGTGGACATAGATGATAAATGAATTAATTATTTATTAATTATTATTATTATCATTTCCTCCCACAGTCCAAACACATGTAGGTCGGGTGACTCAGCCGTACTAAAGTATCCCTAGATGTGAATGTGTGTGTGTGTATGTGTGTGTGTGTGTGTGTGTGTGTGTGTGTGTGTGTGTGTGTGTGTGTGTGTGTGTGTGTGTGTGTGTGTGTGAGGGCCCTGTGTGGTGGCCTGGCAGCCTGTCCTGGGTGTCTCCCCGCCTGCTGCCCGGTGACTGCTGGGACAGGCTCCAGCAGCCCCGGGGGCCGCCCTGACAGCAGCAGGGTAAGTGGGTTGGATGATGGTAGCTACTCGGTAGCTCCTAGCAGCTGTAGAGAAACATGGCGGCAGGTGCTCCACACACTGCAGCGTAGCGCTGCGGCCATGAGTATGACTAGCCATGACATAGTACTTATGTCAGTAATGTGAAGTATGTTAAGGTTCGGTAACAGTTAACCTGCTGCGTCTCATACAGATGATGAGAGCTATCTGGTGGGTCATATATTCATTGTATGTACAGACTGTACATATATATACACACTGTACAGTCTGTACATATACAGACTGTACATGTACAGACTGTATATATACAGTCTGTACATATACAGTTTGTACATATACAGTTTGTACATATACAGTCTGTATATGTACAGACTGTAAAATAGCGATGAAGATAAGATGTTCTGGGTGTTTTAAATAAGCGTTACCTCTGTGTCGGAATAAACATGAAGAGGAGGCCCGGGTCAGTGTGACGGTGCTCATTAGTGAGTGTTTGTAGGGAAACACTTCCATTAAAATGTGTTTTGCAGTCAGATTTCTGAAGATTTACATGTAAACAAATGTCTTTTTTGTAATGTTTTCTGACAGCTCACACTTGCATGTCCATATTCGTGTTTTGCATGTCCATATTTGTGTTTTGCATGTCCATATTTGTGTTTTGCATGTCGGTATTTGTGTTTTGAATATCCATATTCGTGTTTTGCATGTCCGTATTTATTTGTGTTTTGCATGTCCATATTCATGTTTTGCATGTCCATATTCATGTTTTGCATGTCCATATTCGTGTTTTGCATGTCCATATTTGTGTTTTGCATATCCATATTCATGTTTTGAATATCCATATTCGTGTTTTGCATGTCCATATTTATTTGTGTTTTGCATATCCATATTCATGTTTTGCATGTCCATATTCATGTTTTGCATGTCCATATTCGTGTTTTGCATGTCCATATTTGTGTTTTGCATGTCCGTATTTGTGTTTTGAATATCCATATTCGTGTTTTGCATGTCCATATTTGTGTTTTGCATGTCCGTATTTGTGTTTTGCATGTCCATATTTGTGTTTTGCATGTCCATATTTGTGTTTTGCATATCCATATTTATTTGTGTTTTGCATGTCCATATTCGTGTTTTGCATGTCCATATTCGTGTTTTGCATGTCCATATTTGTGTTTTGCATGTCCATATTCGTGTTTTGCATATCCATATTCGTGTTTTGCATGTCCATATTTGTGTTTTGCATGTCCGTATTTGTGTTTTGAATATCCATATTCGTGTTTTGCATGTCCGTATTTATTTGTGTTTTGCATATCCATATTTGTGTTTTGCATGTCCGTATTTGTGTTTTGAATATCCATATTCATGTTTTGCATGTCCATATTCGTGTTTTGCATGTCCATATTCGTGTTTTGCATATCCATATTCGTGTTTTGCATGTCCATATTCGTGTTTTGCATATCCATATTCATGTTTTGAATATCCATATTCGTGTTTTGCATGTCCATATTTATTTGTGTTTTGCATATCCATATTCATGTTTTGCATGTCCATATTCATGTTTTGCATGTCCATATTCGTGTTTTGCATGTCCATATTTGTGTTTTGCATGTCCGTATTTGTGTTTTGAATATCCATATTCGTGTTTTGCATGTCCATATTTGTGTTTTGCATGTCCGTATTTGTGTTTTGCATGTCCATATTTGTGTTTTGCATGTCCATATTTGTGTTTTGCATATCCATATTTATTTGTGTTTTGCATGTCCATATTCGTGTTTTGCATGTCCATATTCGTGTTTTGCATGTCCATATTTGTGTTTTGCATGTCCATATTCGTGTTTTGCATATCCATATTCGTGTTTTGCATGTCCATATTTGTGTTTTGCATGTCCGTATTTGTGTTTTGAATATCCATATTCGTGTTTTGCATGTCCGTATTTATTTGTGTTTTGCATATCCATATTTGTGTTTTGCATGTCCGTATTTGTGTTTTGAATATCCATATTCATGTTTTGCATGTCCATATTCGTGTTTTGCATGTCCATATTCGTGTTTTGCATATCCATATTCGTGTTTTGCATGTCCATATTTGTGTTTTGCATGTCCATATTCATGTTTTGCATGTCCATATTTGTGTTTTGCATGTCCGTATTCATGTTTTGCATGTCCATATTCGTGTTTTCCATATCCATATTCATGTTTTGCATGTCCATATTAATGTTTTGCATGTCCATATTCGTGTTTTGCATGTCCATATTTGTGTTTTGCATGTCCATATTCGTGTTTTGCATATCCATATTCGTGTTTTGCATGTCCATATTTGTGTTTTGCATGTCCGTATTTGTGTTTTGAATATCCATATTCGTGTTTTGCATGTCCATATTCATGTTTTGCATGTCCATATTCATGTTTTGCATGTCCATATTCGTGTTTTGCATGTCCATATTCATGTTTTGCATGTCCATATTTGTGTTTTGCATGTCCGTATTCATGTTTTGCATGTCCATATTCATGTTTTGCATGTCCATATTCATGTTTTGCATGTCCATATTCGTGTTTTGCATGTCCATATTTGTTTTCCATATCCATATTCATGTTTTGCATGTCCATATTAATGTTTTGCATGTCCATATTCATGTTTTGCATGTCCATATTCATGTTTTGCATGTCCATATTAATGTTTTGCATGTCCATATTCGTGTTTTGCATGTCCATATTTGTGTTTTGCATGTCCATATTTGTGTTTTGCATGTCGGTATTTGTGTTTTGAATATCCATATTCGTGTTTTGCATGTCCGTATTTATTTGTGTTTTGCATGTCCATATTCATGTTTTGCATGTCCATATTCATGTTTTGCATGTCCATATTCGTGTTTTGCATGTCCATATTTGTGTTTTGCATATCCATATTCATGTTTTGAATATCCATATTCATGTTTTGCATGTCCATATTAATGTTTTGCATGTCCATATTCGTGTTTTGCATGTCCGTATTTGTGTTTTGAATATCCATATTCGTGTTTTGCATGTCCGTATTTGTGTTTTGAATATCCATATTCGTGTTTTGCATGTCCATATTCATGTTTTGCATGTCCATATTCATGTTTTGCATGTCCATATTCGTGTTTTGCATGTCCATATTCATGTTTTGCATGTCCATATTCATGTTTTGCATGTCCATATTCGTGTTTTGCATGTCCATATTTGTTTTCCATATCCATATTCATGTTTTGCATGTCCATATTAATGTTTTGCATGTCCATATTCGTGTTTTGCATGTCCATATTTGTGTTTTGCATGTCCATATTCGTGTTTTGCATATCCATATTTGTGTTTTGCATGTCCGTATTTGTGTTTTGAATATCCATATTCGTGTTTTGCATGTCCGTATTTATTTGTGTTTTGCATATCCATATTTGTGTTTTGCATGTCCGTATTTGTGTTTTGAATATCCATATTCGTGTTTTGCATGTCCATATTTGTGTTTTGCATGTCCATATTCGTGTTTTGCATATCCATATTCGTGTTTTGCATGTCCATATTTGTGTTTTGCATGTCCGTATTTGTGTTTTGAATATCCATATTCGTGTTTTGCATGTCCATATTCATGTTTTGCATGTCCATATTCATGTTTTGCATGTCCATATTCGTGTTTTGCATGTCCATATTCATGTTTTGCATGTCCATATTCGTGTTTTGCATGTCCATATTTGTGTTTTGCATATCCATATTCATGTTTTGAATATCCATATTCATGTTTTGCATATCCATATTCATGTTTTGCATGTCCATATTCATGTTTTGCATGTCCATATTCGTGTTTTGCATGTCCATATTTGTGTTTTGCATGTCCATATTCGTGTTTTGCATGTCCATATTCGTGTTTTGCATGTCCATATTTGTGTTTTGCATGTCCATATTCGTGTTTTGCATATCCATATTCGTGTTTTGCATGTCCGTATTTATTTGTGTTTTGCATATCCATATTTGTGTTTTGCATGTCCATATTCGTGTTTTGCATATCCATATTCGTGTTTTGCATGTCCGTATTTATTTGTGTTTTGCATATCCATATTTGTGTTTTGCATGTCCGTATTTGTGTTTTGAATATCCATATTCGTGTTTTGCATGTCCTTATTTGTGTTTTGCATGTCCATATTCGTGTTTTGCATATCCATATTCGTGTTTTGCATGTCCATATTTGTGTTTTGCATGTCCGTATTTGTGTTTTGAATATCCATATTCGTGTTTTGCATGTCCATATTCATGTTTTGCATGTCCATATTCATGTTTTGCATGTCCATATTCGTGTTTTGCATGTCCATATTCGTGTTTTGCATGTCCATATTTGTGTTTTGCATGTCCATATTCATGTTTTGCATGTCCATATTCATGTTTTGCATGTCCATATTCGTGTTTTGCATGTCCATATTTGTGTTTTGCATATCCATATTCATGTTTTGAATATCCATATTCGTGTTTTGCATGTCCATATTCGTGTTTTGCATGTCCATATTCATGTTTTGCATGTCCATATTAATGTTTTGCATGTCCATATTCGTGTTTTGCATGTCCATATTCATGTTTTGCATGTCCATATTTGTGTTTTGCATGTCCATATTCATGTTTTGCATGTCCATATTTGTGTTTTGCATGTCCATATTCGTGTTTTGCATGTCCATATTCATGTTTTGCATGTCCATATTTGTGTTTTGCATGTCCGTATTCATGTTTTGCATGTCCATATTTGTGTTTTGCATGTCGGTATTTGTGTTTTGAATATCCATATTCGTGTTTTGCATGTCCGTATTTATTTGTGTTTTGCATATCCATATTCATGTTTTGCATGTCCATATTCGTGTTTTGCATGTCCATATTGGTGTTTTGCATATCCATATTCATGTTTTGCATGTCCATATTTGTGTTTTGCATGTCCATATTTGTGTTTTGCATGTCCATATCGTGTTTGGAGTGGCTTGCTGTGACGGGCGACTCACAGCAAGCTGGAAGAAGAAGCTGTTGTTGTGCTGACACAACGAGCCGGCAGAAGGCCTTCAGCAGCAGAGCATCACTAAGTAAAACCCAGGTTCTGCAGGTGTTCTGTGTGCTTCTGACCCCACGGCCCTGCTGACTCTCCCGACCTTCATCAGGAGCCAGGTACATATGCAATATGGAACAAGTTCAGTTAGTTTTAACACATGTATTTAATTCATTGGAAAATAAATTGGGAGTGGTGATACAGGCTCCTGCATGGGTTTAAGGGTCTGTGTTTTAGTTCAGAACAAACAGTCGGCTGTCAGTACTGAACTGCTTCATATAGGGTATAGGTTTTAAAGGCCGTGTCTCATTAACTGGCTATGGTGCAATTCCAGAGACACACGTTGCATCCTCACTTCTCCGGTGTCTGGCTCCGGGCGGAAGAACGAACTCTTTCCAGAATAATCAAAGCCGGCATAGCAGGCCTGCACCACCTAACACGCTCCCATCCCTCGCAGGGAAGACTCACGATGAACCGACGTCTCCTGCCTTCATCTAAATTCCAAACAAAGTGTGTATTTGGCTCCCTGCAGCATGACACATCTCTCTCGGAGCCGGTGTTGCCATGGTGTACCCGAGTTTCAAACCATGGAAACGGCAATATGGGGGGGGGGGGCTGATCCCAATATGATGTCAAAGAAAACAAGAAAATAACGGAAATAAAAAAAATATTTGCAGTGTTTTTGTACAATATATGGGGGGCGGGGGGGTGATCAGTTCTCCTTTGTGTGAGCTGGCAGTCAAGAGTGTGAATTGGAAGAGTTTCTTTCCCAAATAAGATTCCCCTCCTCTGATCTAAGGGATGCCTCCTGGGTACCCGGGAGCACCACAGGTGGTGCACCACAGGTGGTGGTGCTTTTTAAAGGGGGGCAGGTTAGTGAAACCGTTGAGTCCACGGCACACTAAGTGATGATAATGATGGGTAGCACTTTATAATAACTACACAAATGAAGTATTAGTTAAGTATTAGTAAGTACTGAATTCATCATGTGTAAAGCAAGACATGCACCAGTGGCTAGTGTGCTAACAGACGTTTATAAATACTGCAGTTCGTGATAACTCGGGTAGTACTGGTGGTTAGTAAGTACTGTGTATGGGCTCATGTAAAGTGAGCACTAGCTAGGCCTTACACAGCCTTTACACACCAGACTGGGAGGCCAGCAGCCCCTCCAGACTCACAGCGCTCTGTGTAAGTACACGATTAACGCACTACTTACATGTAGTACATGTGTGCATGAAGTAATCACGAACTGCAGTATTCACAAGTATTTATAAAACGTCTGTTAACACACTCACTAACCACCGGTGCACGTCCATCCAACCACTCACCCTGCTCTCAGGGCGGCAGGGATGCTGCAGCCTTTCCCAGCAGTCACTGGGCGACAGGCGGGGAGGCACCCTGGACAGGCCGCCAGGCCTCCACAGGGCCCACCTCTCTCTCTCTCTCTCTCTCTCTCTCTCTCTCTCTCTCTCTCTCTCTCTCTCTCTCTCTACGTATATATATATATATATACGTATATATACGTATATACGTATATATACGTATATATATATATATATATGTGTGTGTGTATATATACACACACACACATATATATATATACATACACACACACACACACACACACACACACATATATATATATATATATATATATATATGCATGTCTTGCTTTACAAGTGATGAATTCAGAAGTTACTAATACTTAGCCGGTGCTGCATTGTGCGGTTATTATGGCGTTACCTGATAACCTTGCTGACTTGGCTCTATTTAAAATACCCGTTTGGACCGTTTCATACGGCAACAAATTCCTTTCTGAGAGACTGCAGAATGGGACGGTGCCTGCTGGAGTGAGACAGGACCCGGGAGTGAGACGGGCTGTACCTGACGACAGAGCGGCCGAGCGCTTCAGACAGAAGATAGCCCCGTTTTCTGCACAGTGGGCTTTGCTGATAAATATATAATCCCCCTTAAGAAGATGGATGTGCACTTTCAGGAATGCAACAGGGGAGACGTGAGCAAAAGAAGAAAAAAAAGGGGGGGGGTCTCATTAAGGCTCCAGATCAACTCCTGACACTCCATGACTGACACGCATCCTTACAGGGGTGCTGCGTCACGGGTTCGCCACGCTGACGAACACCTGACGTGCCCATCATCATGCGTCACACATGCAGCACAGCCATGACGTCACTTGCCAACAGACGGGAAGGCCGGCTGGTAAGCAAGCGGGCTAAAAACCAGGTCATCTCTACCTAATCAAAAAAAGAAAGAAGGTGATCTCTACCACGGAGAGAAAGAAAGCTCACCGCCTCCTTTCAATCGACCCTTAAACCCCCCCCCCCAAAAACCACAAGCATCAACACCGCTCGACTTTACCCTGGCAGACATTCAACCAGATCTCTAACAGTGATGTCATCAGCGCTGTCAGGGGAAACATCTGTCAGGGGAAACCCAGAGGACAAACCCAGAGAAGAAACCCAGAGGACAAATCCAGAGGACAAACCCAGAGGACAAACCCAGAGGACAAACCCAGAGAAGAAACCCAGAGGACAAACCCAGAGAAGAAACCTAGAGAAGAAACCCAGAGAAGAAACCCAGAGAAGAAACCCAGAGAAGAAACCCAGAGAAGAAACCCAGAGGACAAACCCAGAGAAGAAACCCAGAGGACAAACCCAGAGGACAAACCCAGAGAAGAAACCCAGAGAAGAAACCCAGAGGACAAACCCAGAGAAGAAACCCAGAGGACAAACCCAGAGAAGAAACCCAGAGAAGAAACCCAGAGAAGAAACCCAGAGAAGTAACCCAGAGGACAAACCCAGAGAAGAAACCCAGAGGACAAACCCAGAGAAGAAACCTAGAGAAGAAACCCAGAGAAGAAACCCAGAGAAGAAACCCAGAGGACAAACCCAGAGAACAAACCCAGAGGACAAACCCAGAGAAGAAACCCAGAGGACAAACCCAGAGAAGAAACACAGAGGACAAACCCAGAGAAGAAACCCAGAGGACAAACCCAGAGAAGAAACCCAGAGGACAAACCCAGAGAAGAAACCCAGAGGACAAATCCAGAGGACAAACCCAGAGGACAAACCCAGAGAAGAAACCCAGAGGACAAACCCAGAGAAGAAACCTAGAGAAGAAACCCAGAGAAGAAACCCAGAGAAGAAACCCAGAGGACAAACCCAGAGAAGAAACCCAGAGGACAAACCCAGAGGACAAACCCAGAGAAGAAACCCAGAGGACAAACCCAGAGAAGAAACCCAGAGAAGAAACCCAGAGGACAAACCCAGAGGACAAACCCAGAGAAGAAACCCAGAGAACAAACACAGAGAACAAACCCAGAGGACAAACCCAGAGGACAAACCCAGAGAAGAAACCCAGAGAAGAAACCCAGAGGACAAACCCAGAGAACAAACCCAGAGAACAAACCCAGAGAACAAACCCAGAGGACAAACACAGAGAACAAACCCAGAGAACAAACCCAGAGAAGAAACCCAGTGGACAAACCCAGAGGACAAACCCAGAGAACAAACCCAGAGGACAAACCCAGAGAAGAAACCCAGAGGACAAACCCAGAGAAGAAACCCAGAGGACAAACCCAGAGAAGCTGGGATTTGGTCCCAGATGGAATCAAAAGGCCATACGCTCGTGCTGTCAGAGGTCTTTTATTATATTAATGTGTTTGGTTTTGCATTGCACGCTGAAGCGGCGGCGGTGCGTTGCTATGTGCGTTAGCGTTTTTACAGCAGACATCCTGTTTCCGGGACGACGTGGAGCCGCTGCCACCGCACGATCGTCACGCCGAGCTGAGACACGCTGTGGTACGCCGACCTGGAGAAGAAGCAAAACCAGGTCGGCTGCGTACGGCTGCTGAAGCTGCGAGTTCGGATGGAAAGCTGAAGATGGCTGCCATATTGTGTTGGATGATGCTGGCAGGGGTGTAGCACAACATTGGGGGCCCTGTCCATCAGCAGTCTGTGGGCCCCCGTTCCTCTTTTGTCTCTCACGCATCACTGTGTTGAGTTCTGGCATCCTGTATATTATTTACAGTCACAGTACATTCATCTGGTTTAACCTGACTTAACCTGACTCTTGCAGGGACTGAAGTGTATAGCACCACTTCAAACTGTGATGCATGTTAGGGTTCCGACCCGACCCCATGATGTTTACTCCGCACTAAAGGCCCACTGACGGCACCGCTTGTTTGCAGAGTCATTGATTAGATCTTTACTTAAAGTCCAATTGTTTTGCTAATCGGCTTTCAATTGAGAGTAGTGCCCTAGCTCACCTGTCTTTTGGGAGAAATTCCTCAACAGTTGTTTCCCTCATGTTGCCTTCTCTCCCTTCCTTTCCTCTTTTCTTCTCTGGAACCCGGAGTTTGTTTTCTCAGGGAAAGGCGGGACTCTGCGCTCGTGCTTGTCTCAGCAGTCCCACGCGACAGGACTAGATGAGCTGCACTGAGCGACGCTCGTGAGGGGCGGACCAAACCATTTTGCACCTTTTGTAAGGGGTGAGAGAGCCTCAGAGAGGGGTGAGAGGGGCCTCAGAGAGGGGTGAGAGGGCCTCAGAGAGGAGTGAGAGGGCTTCAGAGAGGGGTGAGAGGGACTCAGAGATGGGTGAGAGGGGCCTCGGAGAGGGGTGAGAGGGACTCAGAGATGGGTGAGAGGGGCCTCGGAGAGGGGTGAGAGGGCTTCAGAGAGGGGTGAGAGGGGCTCAGAGAGGAGTGAGAGTGCTTCAGAGGGGGGTGAGAGGGGCCTCGGAGAGGGGTGAGAGGGCTTTAGAGAGGGGTGAGAGGGGCCTCAGAGAGGGGTGAGAGGGCCTCAGAGAGGGGTGAGAGGGGTCTCGGAGAGGGGTGAGAGTGCTTCAGAGGGGTGAGAGGGGCTTCAGAGAGGGGTGAGAGTGCTTCAGAGAGGGGTGAGAGTGCTTCAGAGAGGGGTGAGAGGGGCCTCGGAGAGGGGTGAGAGTGCTTCAGAGAGGGGTGAGGGGGGCTCAGAGAGGGGTGAGAGGGCTTCAGAGAGGGGTGAGAGTGCCTCAGAGAGGGGTGAGAGGGGCTCAGAGAGGGGTGAGAGGGGCCTCGGAGAGCCTCCACTATTTTATTTAAGTCTCTCAACTGATGTATTGAGCCAGGTTCAACTGGAGTTATGACACTAATTAGTTAGAAATAAACATTTATAAACCAAAACAAACTTTTAATTCCAGGCTTCCCGAGGCCCCCCCCCTCCCTCCTGGGCCCTGGTAGGTCCCCCCCCTCCCTTCTGGGCCCTGGTAGGTCCCCCCCCTCCCTCCTGGGCCCTGGTAGGTCCCCCCCCTCCCTCCTGGGCCCTGGTAGGTCCCCCCCCCTTCCCTTCTGGGCCCTGGTAGGTCCCCCCCCCTTCCCTTCTGGGCCCTGGTAGGTCCCCCCCCCTCCCTTCTGGGCCCTGGTAGGTCCCCCCCCCTTCCCTTCTGGGCCCTGGTAGGTCCCCCCCCCCTTCCCTTCTGGGCCCTGGTAGGTCCCCCCCCCCCACCACCACCACCACCATGACGCCGCTGAATGCTGGTTATGGACGCTAGCAGGGGCTGTTCTGCGTTGTGGCTTTCCAAGGAATGCAGCAGAAGGTCCAGGAAGTGCTGCTTCCGGCAAACGGAGCCTGCTGGCCAAGACACGCCGGGCCGTCCCCTTCCCTGCTGGCCAAGACACACCTGGCCGTCCCCTTCCCTGCTGGCCAAGACACACCTGGCCGTCCCCTTCCCTGCTGGCCAAGACCCGCCGGGCCGTCCCCTTCCCTGCTGGCCAAGACACACCTGGCCGTCCCCTTCCCTGCTGGCCAAGACACGCCAGGCCGTCCCCTTCCCTGCTGGCCAAGACACGCCGGGCCGTCCCCTTCCCTGCTGGCCAAGACCCGCCGGGCCGTCCCCTTCCCTGCTGGCCAAGACACGCCGGGCCGTCCCCTTCCCTGCTGGCCAAGACACACCTGGCCGTCCCCTTCCCTGCTGGCCAAGACACGCCAGGCCGTCCCCTTCCCTGCTGGCCAAGACACACCGGGCCGTCCCCTTCCCTGCTGGCCAAGACACGCCGGGCCGTCCCCTTCCGTGCTGGCCAAGACACACCTGACCGTCCCCTTCCCTGCTGGCCAAGACACGCCGGGCCGTCCCCTTCCCTGCTGGCCAAGACACACCTGGCCGTCCCCTTCCCTGCTGGCCAAGACCCGCCGGGCCGTCCCCTTCCCTGCTGGCCAAGACACATCGGGCCGTCCCCTTCCCTGCTGGCCAAGACCCGCCGGGCCGTCCCCTTCCCTGCTGGCCAAGACACGCCAGGCCGTCCCCTTCCCTGCTGGCCAAGACACGCCAGGCCGTCCCCTTCCCTGCTGGCCAAGACACACCTGGCCGTCCCCTTCCCTGCTGGCCAAGACGTGCTGGGCCGTCCCCTTCCCTGCTGGCCAAGACGCACCTGGCCGTCCCCTTCCCTGCTGGCCAAGACACGCCTGGCCGTCCCCTTCCCTGCTGGCCAAGACACACCTGGCCGTCCCCTTCCCTGCTGGCCAAGACACACCTGGCCGTCCCCTTCCCTGCTGGCCAAGACACACCTGGCCGTCCCCTTCCCTGCTGGCCAAGACACGCCTGGCCGTCCCCTTCCCTGCTGGCCAAGACACGCCAGGCCGTCCCCTTCCCTGCTGGCCAAGACACACCTGACCGTCCCCTTCCCTGCTGGCCAAGACACACCTGACCGTCCCCTTCCCTGCTGGCCAAGACACACCTGGCCGTCCCCTTCCCTGCTGGCCAAGACACGCCGGGCCGTCCCCTTCCCTGCTGGCCAAGACACACCTGGCCGTCCCCTTCCCTGCTGGCCAAGACACACCTGACCGTCCCCTTCCCTGCTGGCCAAGACACGCCGGGCCGTCCCCTTCCCTGCTGGCCAAGACACACCTGGCCGTCCCCTTCCCTGCTGGCCAAGACCCGCCGGGCCGTCCCCTTCCCTGCTGGCCAAGACACACCTGGCCGTCCCCTTCCCTGCTGGCCAAGACCCGCCGGGCCGTCCCCTCCCCTGCTGGCCAAGACACACCTGGCCGTCCCCTTCCCTGCTGGCCAAGACCCGCCGGGCCGTCCCCTTCCCTGCTGGCCAAGACACGCCAGGCCGTCCCCTTCCCTGCTGGCCAAGACACACCTGGCCGTCCCCTTCCCTGCTGGCCAAGACACACCTGGCCGTCCCCTTCCCTGCTGGCCAAGACGTGCTGGGCCGTCCCCTTCCCTGCTGGCCAAGACACACCTGGCCGTCCCCTTCCCTGCTGGCCAAGACACGCCTGGCCGTCCCCTTCTGTTGTCTTCTAATTGTGACACGTTTTAAGAGTTTGATCGTTTCCACGTGACGTCCTAGCTCCAGCCTGCAGCCACGGTGGGCCGCCGTGTCGCTGGTCCAGCATGGAGGAAGCTGAGGAGGACCATAGCGGGTCTTTGCTCCTCACATGCCCCTGCAGACACGGGCCACTAGGTTTTTCAGCTTAATGCGGTTTACGTCAGAGTCTTTATTCTGGTTTATTATCTGGCATTCAGCCTGCCCCACGCCCCGCTGCAGCTGTCAGGCTGGGCGTCCTCTCTTTTCTACACCGGTCCACTCACACCATCTTCCAGAGGAAGGAGGTGGTCCGACATGTTGCTGGCTGAGACGAGAAGACGGGGAGCTGATCAGCCTGACACGTACAGGCCTGGATAAGACATTCATAACCGGATTTTTCCCAGATTTTCCCTTGACCGTGGGAATTCTTTAAGAGCCAACAGTTTTCCCATCGGGAGCAGGTAACTGTGGATGGAGCCCGTCCCAACAGTTCAGAGGGTCCGACCCCTTAGAGGAGGCCCGGGGAGGGTGACCGGACACCAGTCAATGTGGTAATCTGGTAAAAATCACCTGGATGCTGACGGCGGAATCACACACATCATTACATTAAACACACAGTCTGGGGTCCTGCTGGAGGACTCCATCAGCCTGAACACACACACACACACACACACACACACACACACACACACACCCAGATAACGCAGCATAAATCTCTTGTCCCAGCTGGACCTCATGTGTCTCTCCACCTGGACCAGGCACAGCTGAGCAGCGAGACCAGTAACGGTTGTAGGCACCAGTAGTTTCCTTTACTGAAGTCAGCAAGAAAATCTGCTTTTTTTTTTTTAATTCAATTTATTTATTTTTTTGCCCTTGGGTCACCGGGTAGCTTAGTCCAAAGCTGCTTGTGCTTACCAGCCAACAGATGTTGACAATCAAAACATTTATGGCAAAAGGCGCCTGCAGGCCGCTGTCCTCCGCAGCCTGCAGGCCGCTGTCCTCCGCAGCCTGCAGACCGCTGTCCTCCGCAGGCCGCTGTCCTCCGCAGCCTGCAGGCCGCTGTCCTCTGCAGGCCGCTGTCCTCCACAGCCTGCAGACCGCTGTCCTCCGCAGCCTGCAGGCCGCTGTCCTCTGCAGGCCGCTGTCCTCCGCAGCCTGCAGGCCGCTGTCCTCTGCAGGCCGCTGTCCTCTGCAGGCCGCTGTCCTCTGCAGGCCGCTGTCCTCCGCAGCCTGCAGGCCGCTGTCCTCTGCAGGCCGCTGTCCTCTGCAGGCCGCTGTCCTCCGCAGCCTGCAGGCCACTGTCCTCTGCAGCCGCTGTCCGCTGCAGGCCGCTGTCCTCCGCAGCCTGCAGGCCGCTGTCCTCCGCAGCCTGCAGGCCGCTGTCCTGTGCAGGCCGCTGTCCTCCGCAGCCTGCAGGCCGCTGTCCTCTGCAGGCCGCTGTCCTCCGCAGCCTGCAGGCCGCTGTCCTCCGCAGCCTGCAGGCCACTGTCCTCTGCAGCCGCTGTCCGCTGCAGGCCGCTGTCCTCCGCAGCCTGCAGGCCGCTGTCCTCTGCAGGCCGCTGTCCTCTGCAGGCCGCTGTCCTCTGCAGGCTGCTGTCCTCTGCAGGCCGCTGTCCTCCGCAGCCTGCAGGCTGCTGTCCTCTGCAGCCTGCAGGCCGCTGTCCTCCGCAGCCTGCAGGCCGCTGTCCTCCGCAGCCTGCAGGCCGCTGTCCTCCGCAGCCTGCAGGCCGCTGTCCTCCGCAGCCTGCAGGCTGCTGTCCTGTGCAGGCCGCTGTCCTCCGCAGTCTGCAGGCCGCTGTCCTCCGCAGCCTGCAGGCCGCTGTGCATGTTTTATTACCAGGCATTATACCGACTTATCAGATGCCCACCACGCCCGAGCCCACGTTTTCTGCTTTATAAACCCAGCGGTGACGGGGACGACAGCAGCCATTTATCGAAGCGGTGTCAGAGAAATCACATTATGCAACGGCGGTGACGGGCCGATGGGTTTTCACGCTCCGCTGCACCAGGTGTGGTCTTTATCGTCGGATAAATCTCTTTCCACGGCCACATCACCACAAACGGGTGTGGTGGATTTCGGCTCTGTTGCCCTTGGACGAAAAGGATGATGGAAATAGATTCTGCTGCATCCTGGAGGAGCGGGGGCGGGGCGGGGGCAAGGTGTACCGGGTTCAGTTCCAATTTAAGGCAAAAGCCGCAGAGCAAAACACTGGGGGGGGGGGCTGGAGGGCAGGGGGGCAGGGGCTACATGAGTGGTAGGGTAGTAAGTATAGCTTAGGAGCTGCTGCAGCATCGGAAGCACAGCAGCTTGTGGAACGCCTGCTTGAAGTCCTCGTTGGACATGGTGTAAATGATGGGGTTGATTAAGGAGTTGAGGTAGCCCAGCCACGTGAACATGTCAAATAGCTCCGGGTGGAAGCAGGACTCGCAGACAGGCACCAGCAGGGTGTAGATGAAAAACGGCAGCCAGCACACGATGTAGGCTCCGAGGATGATCCCCAGGGTCTTGGTGGCCTTCCGCTCCCTGGCGGCGGAGATGCGCTTCTTCTCCAGCAGCGCGTCGGACACCGTCACCTTCACCTGGCTCGCGTTGGCGGAGGAGGAGATGGCGTCGCACGAGGAGGCGTCGTTCGTCGTCCCGTAGTTGAGCGACGTGTTGGACGCCACCGAACCGGGCGAGTTCGTGATGAGCCGGCCGACGTGAGTCTCTTCCCCCGGCTTCCTGGACGCCTGCTTGAGGATGCGCTTCCGGGCCTCGGCGTATATCCTGCCGTAGAGGGCGAGCAGCAGCAGCGTGGGGATGTAGAAGGCGCCGAACGTGGAGTAGACGGTGTAGAAGATGTGGTCGGTGTTGACGTTGCAGCGGGTCACCTCCTCGGCCTTCACCTGGCGCCAGAAGAAGGGCGGCAGGGAGATGGAGATGGCGATGACCCAGGCGGTGGCGATCATGGCGGCGGCGCGCGCCGGCGTGCGCTTCTTGGAGTACTCCACCGCGTCCGTGATGGCCCAGTAGCGGTCCAGCGCAATTACGCACAGGTGGAGGATGGACGCGGTGCAGCACGTAATGTCCGACGACAGCCAGATGTCGCACACCACCTGTCCCAGAGTCCACGTCTGGCTCACCGTGTAGAGCGCGCTGACGGGCATGACCAGGAGGGACACCAGGAGGTCCGTGACGGCGAGGGAGGCGATCAGGAAGTTGGCGGGAGTGTGCAGCTTCCTGGACTGGTAAATGGTCGCGATGACGAAGGCGTTGGACAGCGTGGTGGCGCAAGTGAGCAGGGACAAGGTGACGGCCAGCCCCACCTGCAGAGCCAGATTCGCCTGCCGCGCCTCCGCCCTCGACGTGAAATTGGCGTGGGTGTCGTTGGTGGAGATATTC
The DNA here is from genome assembly GCF_029633865.1 of Lampris incognitus. Taxonomy (NCBI): domain Eukaryota; kingdom Metazoa; phylum Chordata; class Actinopteri; order Lampriformes; family Lampridae; genus Lampris; species Lampris incognitus. The sequence goes on from NC_079225.1 coordinate 46,616,440, forward strand.
GCCGGCTCTCCGTAAAGGACAGGCGTCGGTCGGAGATGGCTCGCATCCTCCATCACCTCGCCGCTCCCTTATCCGACGGACATCACGTTCAGCTTAAAGGTGAGCCGAAGAACTCGCCCGGGCGCCCCGGTTCCCCGCCACCTCCTCTTCTTCTTCTCCTCTTTCCTTCTGCTGCGCTGCCCGGAATAACAGCCGCTCCATCCCCGTCAGCGTCACTCCGGCTCCCGCACTTCTCCAGCACCCAGGGGAGGAATGTTGCTCCGGATACCGTCTGGGGCAGTTACACCGTCTGGGGCAGTTACACCGTCTGGGGCAGTTACACCGTCTGGGGCAATTCCCCTCATCCCTTCACTCGCTTCAGCCGTGCCATCGCCGTT